>NC_084642.1:23748695-23876195 GCF_019802595.1 Syngnathoides biaculeatus | reverse complement strand
GAGTGAAGGACCAGGAAGTGGAAATGATTACGAAGGGGGAAGTCAGAAAGGCACTACAAAGGATGAAAAATGGAAAGGCAGTTGGTCCTGATGACATACTGGTAGAGGTATGAAAGCAATTTGGAGAGATGGCTGTGGAGTTTTTGACCAACTTATTCAACAGAATACTAGCGGGTGAAAAGATGCCTGAAGAATGGAGGAAAAGTGTTCTAGTTCCCATTTTTAAGAACAAAGGAGATGTTCAGAGCTGTGGGAACTATAGAGGAATAAAGTTGATGAGCCACACAATGAAGTTATGGGAAAGAGTAGTGGAGGCTAGACTCAGGACAGAAGTAATTATCTGCGAGCAACAGTATGGTTTCATGCCTAGAAAGAGTACCACAGATGCATTATTTGCCTTGAGGATGCTCGTGGAAAAGTACAGAGAAGGTCAGAAGGAGCTACATTGTGTCTTTGTGGATCTAGAGAAAGCCTATGACAGAGTACCAAGAGAGGAACTGTGGTATTGCATGCGTAAGTCTGGTGTGACAGTGAGTATGTTAAAATAGTACAGGACATGTATGATGGCAGCAGAACAATGGTGAGGTGTGCCTGAGGTGTGACAGAGGAATTTAAGGTGGAGGTGGGACTGCATCAGGGATCAGCTCTGAGCCCCTTCCTGTTTGCAGTGGTAATGGATAGGCTGACAGATGAGGTTAGACTGGAATCCCCTTGGACCATGATGTTCGCAGATGATATTGTGATCTGCAGTGAAAGCAGGGAGCATGCAGAGGAACAATTAGAAAGATGGAGACATGCACTGGAAAGGAGAGGAATGAAGATTAGCCGAAGTAAAACAGAATATATGTGCGTGAATGAGAAAAGTGGAGGGGGAAGAGTGAGGCTACAGGGAGAAGAGATAGCGAGGGTGGACGACTTCAAATATTTAGGGTCAACAATCCAGAGCAATGGTGAGTGTGGTAAGGAGGTGAAGAAACGGGTCCAAGCAGGTTGGAACAGCTGGCGGAAGGTGTCTGGTGTGTTATGTGACAGAAGAGTCTCTGCTAGGACGAAGGGCAAAGTTTACAAAACAGTGGTGAGGCCGGCCATGATGTACGGATTAGAGACGGTGGCACTGAAGAAACAACAGGAAGCAGAACTGGAGGTGGCAGAAATGAAGATGTTGAGGTTCTCGCTCGGAGTGACCAGGTTGGATAGGATTAGAAATGAGCTCATTAGAGGGACAGCCAAAGTTGGATGTTTTGGAGACAAGATTCGAGAGAGCAGACTTCGATGGTTTGGACATGTTCAGAGGCGAGAGAGTGAGTATATTGGCAGAAGGATGCTGAGGATGGAGCTCCCAGGCAAAAGAGCGACAGGAAGACCAAAGAGAAGGTTTATGGATGTGGTGAGGGAAGACATGAGGGCAGTGGGGATTTGAGAGGAAGAAGCAGGAGATAGGTTAAGATGGCAAAAGATGACATGCTGTGGCGACCCCTAACGGGACAAGCCGAAAGGAAAAGAAGAAGATATATATATATATATATATCTTGTACACTAAGAGACAAAGTGCGAACCAATGTGTACACCAGATTAAAATTTAAAATATTTGTTGGGTTGTTCTTTGTAGCGCACAATACTTATCTTTGAAAACATATATTGAATACATGCACCATTCAGTAATGAATTCAGTCACATGTGATTTCTGCAGTATTTTCACGTGTTTCCAGGAACACTTGGGCTGTTTAAGCCCTTTTCAATCAGTCCAAGTTTATTATGATTAGATTCTTCTGTAGCTGTTGATTGCCGCAAACAGTGGGCATCTTCTCTGATGAAGCCCGCATCAGAAAATGACAGAATCAGGTGTAACAACAACACCAGTCCCAAACAATGGCTTGGGAAGAAATCAAGAAACATGATTAAGGATTCACAAGAATAACACAATTCGGTTGATGTAGATGGATTTTTCAAAGGATGGGGGTTGAAAACTGTCATTTTATGAAAGCGTTTGGCCTTTTCTTGATTAATCTGAGTTCACAATGAAAGGTCAGATGACAAATTATGTCATGGTGTCAGTTAAAATTCATATTTACATTGTATATAGGTTATAGAATACATGCAGACCACTTCCTACAAGTTTTCAACCATAGTTTAGCAAAAAAAAATGTATTTTATGACTCATTGCGTCCTCCCCGAACTTTCCCAAAGCTCAAGACACTGGGGTGCAGTTATTCTAGTTACTGCAAAGGCTACCAGAATGACATTGCAATAGCCAAGCAGTGCGTAAAACACTATACACCAATGCAAGCAACGTGTTGGAATATGAGGAGGAGGATTTGGACGTATGGGAGGAACCAACTGAAAGCGTTCACCATCAAAGCTTACATGTTTGAAACGATGGGGAGGGGGGAATCTTATAGTGATGATTTCTGCCTTGCGCCATTGTTGGGACACACCCTCACACCCTGCTGGTCCAATCAGTATAGGGATTCGTAATATCTTCTGTAGACTATTGCACAATTCGTCACGTTAACCTGCTCCCTTTGTACAATTGTCTTGGCACTGGTCTATAACGGGAACCGCAAACGGGTAAGGCCACGCTGTACAAGCTTAACATAATCTGGGGCTTGGACACACTCTTAACTGTACCAAATGAAGAAGACTCTGCATCTTGCACATCTGTTAATCATTCCTAATAGCTTAATGTCGCTTTTTCTTTGTTCTGAATGTCGCACCAGGCCAGCCCCGACGGCCGGAGACAAATTCCTTGTGTATTGTTACACACTTGGCAAATAACGCGGATTCTGACATTTCTTCCCTTGTCCACTGGTCACGTATTGCTTTTTCACTTGGAAAGCCCCCCTTTCCACCGCCTGAACTATTTGTACACCTATTTCTGATTCCTATTGTTAGCATGCAATGGTACTTTGCTTTTATGGCCATATACACAACCGCCATTGTTATAGGCATTGTTAGCAATGCATCTGTCACAAAGGCTCAGTAGAATTAGCTGCAATAGTTTTACAATCTGGTGTGCTATTAAGTGCCTTGAACTGGAGTCCACACAATTAAGTTTTTTATTTTCATTTTTTTTTCTCATCTTGAAGAGATTTGTTGAAAATCTGATGTTAATTAGCATGACAAGTAATTTTATTAATCAGCGTTTTGTGTAATGAGTCTTGCTTCCAAGACTTCACAGAGGGATTTTGTGGTGCACTCACAATGAACTGTTTGTGATGTGTTTATTCTTACGCTGGCTTTGATGATGTTGCTTTAATATGACTGATTATTAAGGATGTCAATTTGGGTTGCCTATCCTTAACGTATCTGTATTAAACTGAGCTAACTGTAGTAATGAGAAAGATATGGCACCCGTTGAGGTAGTCTGTTATTGTATAATAGAAACAAAAACAACTCATGTGAAGAGTGAGGCTACAGGGAGTAGAGATAGCGAGGGTGGACGACTTCAAATACTTGGGGTCAACAATACAGAGCAATGGAGAGTGTGGTCAGGAAGTGAAGAAACGGGTCCAAGCAGGTTGGAACAGCTGGCGAAAGGTGTCTGGTGTGTTATGTGACAGAAGAGTGTCTGCTAGGATGAAGGGCAAAGTTTACAAAACAGTGGTGAGGCTGGCCATGATGTACGGATTAGAGACGGTGGCACTGAAGAAACAACAGGAAGCTGAACTGGAGGTGGCAGAAATGAAGATGTTGAGGTTCTCGCTCGGAGTGAGCAGGTTGGATAGGATTAGAAATGAGCTCATTAGAGGGACAGCCAAAGCTGGATGTTTTGGAGACAAGATTCGAGAGAGCAGACTTCGATGGTTTGGACATGTTCAGAGGCGACAGAGTGAGTATATTGGTAGAAGGATGCTGAGAATGGAGCTCCCAGGCAAAAGAGCGAGAGGAAGACCAAAGAGAAGGTTTATGGATGTGGTGAGGGAAGACATGAGGGCAGTTGGGGTGTTGAGAGAGGAAGATGCAGGAGATAGGCTAAGATGGCAAAAGATGACACGCTGTGGCGACCCCTAACGGGACAAGCCGAAAGGAAAAGAAGAAGAAGAAGAAGATAAGTGACCGTAATACACAATTGCAATTCTTTAAGAAAACAAACTTTTATGTATATTTAGAGTACGTACCCTAGAAAATGGTCATTAGCATGATAACCCACAAGATGTGCGATGCTCGCTGTGCAGTTTTTTTTTTTTTCATTCTGAGAATACTCGACACTTTTGACTCATTTAGCTGCATGATGACAGATTTTTAATTGTGATAACAAGTGCAAGTCATTTACTGCTTCTGTTGATGTTCTCTGAAAAGTACAAATACAGCCAAAGCCTGACAATCTATTGGTTTAGTGTTATCTGGAAATAGTCTTCTTTTTGCTATTGACCATAGAAATGTGCACTTATTAGTGGGCGGTACTTGGTTAAAGGCATTTTTTTACGTACTGTATTTCTGGCAGGAGTACATCAGTATGTTCGTTCTGGCACAAGCATCGAAAAGCAGAATGGATGCTGTTCTTCAATTTGCTCTGGGACCAGCGCTCCCACTCAGCCGGCCTGAGTGCTGTACGCTCCCAGCGCTGCAGTCCTGAATGGGAAGTGCCGGCACACTCTCTGTGCGTGCTGAAAACCTGACATGCCTGCATCGACAGATAAGCCCTGGAAGCTTCGATCAACACCGACGTTGTACAATTGAAATGTATAATCCTGCTGCAGGGTTCTACTAAGGCATTTCCAGTGAGATTTGAGTGACCCATCCAGATCTATACTCTTGTTTTATAAGCGCTGCTCTAACGGCGGATTTGAAAGCATTGTGGTTTATAAAATCATGTTATTTTGGATGTACTGAAGGTATAAGAGTCTTGTCTATGAATGGCCTTTAAAAAGGAATTTAAAATATTCATTTAAAGGCCTTATTTTAATTACAGAAATGCAGGACTTTGTGGATGCCATAACTGCTTTGAGATGGATGTGTTGTATACTGTTGTATTTTAAAGATAGACACCAAGTATATGCTGATCACATGCTGTGTGCGCAGCACCAGAAAGTTGTTTGAAAAAGTTCCCTGTGCTTGTCATTAGGAAATACACATTCTAATGAGGTCAGTAACTCCTCCACACTGCTGGAATGTGCATTTTCAAGATTTTTTTTTTCCTGTATAAAAAAAATGCAACTTTTCCATGTCAATCTTAAGAATGCTGTACTTCTATCCATCCATTTTCTCATATCCTCACAAGGGTCACTTGAGTGCTGGAGTCTATCCCAGCTATCTTTGGGCAGGAGTGGGGGTACACTCTGAACTGCTTGCAAGCCAATCGCAGGGCACATAGAGTCAGACAACAGCTGCACTCACAATCAATTTAGACTCTCCAGTGCATGCATGTTTTTGGGATGTGGGAGGAAATCGGAGTGCTCACAGAAAACCCACGCGGGCACGGGGAGAAACTGCAAATTCCACATAGGCGGGGCCGGGATTTGAACCTTGGCTCTCAGAACTGACAGTCTAATCGTGCTGCTTATACCATACCTTTTACTCTTTTAAAGTACTTAAAGACATGTAGTAAAACTTGAAGGTGACCTTCCATCACTGTTTTACTATCTAAATTTTGGTTATTTTTATCCTTTTATTGGATTTGGATCATAACTTTGGTTGGAAATGCCACAAATGCCCTTTTGTCAAGTTTTTCTAGTTGGTATTTCCCACCTCGTATTTGAAACTGTACTATTGTAACGTGCTGGTTTCTAGTCTATCCAGTATTAAAAAGCCCCCAGTTCATACAAATGCTTTGACAAGGTTGAGAAAGTTTGTCCACATTACCCCCATTGAATCCTGGTCCACTTCAGAGGCAATTTTAAGCTCCTATTACTTACTCTTACATACTATTACTTACCTATTACACAGGTTAGCACCCTCTTATCTCACTGACTTAGTTATACTGTACTGCATGTTCTGTCCGGAAACCCATGTTCAGAGAACCCCGATCTTTTGGTGACTCTGCTAACTCTCAAGGACTTTTATTTCTAACTTCAGATATTAGAGCTGCTACCTGAGTAGAAATCTTCGGATCCATACTTAAAACTTATTTCTACTCTTTGGCATTTAGTTAAAGAACATGAAAGCCTAGTTTACCACCTCTTGTTCTATGTCCTCCCCCCTCATGTCCTGCTTGGGAAGAGGGCTCAGTGACTGGGACAAGTTCTGAGGTGGACCACTTCCCATGGAGTTGTTGCCATGGAGGATTCTGCTCTGACCGCCCAGACCAGGTCCTGATGCAGAACCAGCGAAGGCCATGTCTTTTCTCTTTAAATTGACTCATTTTGCCATCTTCATGATAATTGTAGAGCATCTTGCCATGGGACAGCATGAGACTCTGATAAATGTTGCCCACGCGACATCCATTGATCCCTGGTTACCCTGAAAGGGGAACCCCACACAACCTACCATCCATGGTCCCTCCTCGAGGTTTATTTCTTCCCAAAATGGGGTTTTGAATTTTTTCTTGCCTGACTGGGTGTTTTAGATTAGGGAGTATCCTCAATCATTGCCAACTGTGGGCCCGTGAAACACTTTAAGAGTCTTTTTTGATAAAGGGCCATGCAAAAAGGCTTGATTTGACCCATCTTCTCTATTTTGAATATGGAAGACAACTTGTGTCTAATTGGTCCACACTGCATCTGCTAGCTAGATGTCACCCTTATTTTCTAGTTCAGACTCAAATCCATCACTTGAGTTTAATCTTGGTTGTAATTTTCCAAACAGAAACCACATGCAAATTCAATCTTTTAGTATTGATATGTTATGTTTTACGATAGTCCTATGTGGCACTAATGACAAAACCACAAGAAAGTTGGCAATCTGCTTAGTAGTAGCATGGTCCTTCCGCTGTTCGTTGGGGACCTGAGCTAACTAATTCTTTCAACAGCAGTGATGAAGTAACCAGAACTGTTGGATGGTGGTTTAGATACAAGTGGAGGAGATTATAGTGTGATTTTTATTGATCTTATGAAACAGAAGCTCACTTAATTCACTAACTGTATAGTTGTCATCCGTGGATAATAATAATGATCATCAGCACTCCTCCATGCATATTGAACTGAAGGAAAAGATAGGGGTTCTTCCCCCTAAAAATATTCTGCCCTCTAAATTGTTTTTATTTTACATTTTGTTTTATTTTTTGTCAACCCCCGCCTTCCAACATTCTTGAATAAGCGGGGTTTCACCACCAATAAGCCTTCTTGGAATTGGTTCGTACACCCTCACCCACAAAATAATGAAGAAATGAAAAGAAAAAAATTGCCCGACCCTTGTGAGGATAAGCAGCTCATATAATGACTGGTTAGCGAAGAAAAATAGAAAAAAAATAGAAAAAAAGAAAAACAAAAATGACAAAAAAAAAAAGAAAAAAATCCACGAGTAGATGAATCCGGGGATGATAAACTGGAAGTATGTGGCAGCCCACTTTAATAAATTTTACTTAGCACAGTAGCACGGGACTTCCTGCTGTCATCTGGGGACCAGGGCAAACTAATTCTTTCTATCAGCAGTGATGAAGAATTCAAGACCTGTTGGCTGGCTGTTTACATAATGATGCGGAAGCTTATAGAATGAACTTTATGCATAAATTCACATCATGAAACAGAAGGTACCCACAATCACTAACTGTATAGTTGTCATCAGTGGTGTAGAAAATGTACCAAACAAATATGAACGTTCATCTGAGATGACACACTGTGGCGACCCCCAACGGGACAAGCCAAAAGGAAAGTGGATAATCGCATTAGTAATTGTTGTCATCATCATTATGGTGCATGGTGGATGCCTGGTTGGCACATCTCCCCCACAGTTCTGAGGACCAGCCTTAAAATCTCAGCCTCCTAGTTTGCATGTTCTCTCCATCCCTGCGTTGCTCCCACGTCCCCAAAACATGCATGACAGGGTTGATTGAAGACTCTAAATTGCCCAAAGGTGTGAATGTAAGTACAAATGAGTGTTTGTTTATATATGTCCTCTAAATGTCTGACGACCAGTTCAGAGTCATCACACCTCTTGACTGAAGATGGTTGGGATAGGGTCCAGCATGCCCAGACCCTTGTGAGGATAAGCAGTAGCACTTGGAATTGTATTGAGAGTAATGTATAGAATGTGGAGAGCCAAAAGAGATAAATGGTAGCCAAATTCAGCTTTCAAGGCTACTTTAATATTACTTTATTGTTCAATTTAAAAGTAACTGAGTAGTCATTTCCACCAAACTTCACACAAGTCATGTCATTAGACTGTTCAGTTATTAATTATTTCAATGCATTTTGAAGGGGAAGGATTCAGTCTTACACTTAGTGTCAATTGATTAAAGACACTCTTCAGCATCTAAATCACAATGGAGTGATACGCAGATTGGCCACCCTTATAAACAGAGAGCAGTCATTGATCCTTCCACCCACCAAGTAACTGGTAATAGCAGCCATTAATTTAATTTTCATTACATTAACTCCTCCAAGGGGGATTTTCACTGGATTGTTTTCTTCTTTTGTAAATTTGAAATGATTGGCCTGGCTAACTTTATGACAACACGGTGACCTTTTTAGATACAATGTAACAACATTAATGTACATTTATATTATTTTTCGAGGATAATGCTGTAAACATACTTCCAGTGTTTTTGTACGATATTAAAAAAAATCTTCTGGTGACTTTGAAGTTTTACTTAGTATTTATGTCACGAAGCCATTTCTGAATCTTTTTCAATGAAATTTGGTTCTCACATGTGACTTTCACTCACATACTGTGCATTTCCACGTCGTTAAGAGCCCCATATCCATAAAACCTTGTGACATCCCTGGTTTACAACAACACCTTTGCTACTTCCACTGCAACCTGCTAGATTAAATGGTGAGGCCTGAATATATATATATATATATATATATATATATATATATATATATATATATATATATATATATAAGAAAGTGACCTTGCCATTCTAATGTTTTTGGAGGGGACTATAAAACACCCATTGACTGGTGAATAGAACATGGAATACTGCAAATGGGAGTCTTACCTGGTAGCAAGAATCAGTGTGAGCAAATCGTGTCTAGAGTTAGCAATGTTTATTTTCATTTCGGAGAATATCTTTTGAAAACCTTTGGGAAGTGTATATTAACCGCTCTTCATTATAATACGCCCCCCCAAAATTAAGAATTACTTTCTACTTTTGTATAATACGCACCATCGTTCTGCTCTGTGTGGATGCTCTGACGTCTGTCTCTCTTTCTCTCCACCCATTTCTCCTTATTGTTCCCATATTAGCAAAGAACAACGATGATGATTGACTCAAAATGATCAATGATATGATATGTGTAGCCTTCTAATAATAATAATGTTGAAAATAGGACAGTCTTTTGTGGTATTCTTTAGATTTCCTCTATAGTTTCACTTTTTTCTTGAAAGCAGCAGAGTAACTTGTCTTTTTCCTTGACATTTTTTTTTTTAACTTGTGAGATGTGGTCTGTGAAGTGGAGGTACAAGAGATGAATCTTCCATCTTGTAAAGACGCTAAATCTGATGTTCTTAAATGGACCTGAAAGCACCAGATATGATATAGGGAGCGTTCCAAAATGCACTCAGCGTGCACTCGGCTACACTCTGGACTATTTACAGAAATCAATATGGCGGCTCCTGGGAGGCTGTTACTTTTGTCAGTGAGCAGTGAAAATGTATAATATAGATACAATTTGGAAAATTAGATATTACACATCATATTTAAATGATTGTATTGTGGTGGTGGTTGACCAAATCCCCCATCGGATTTAACGGGTGATTTAAGATTATGATATGCTGACTTCCATGTTTTCTTTCAAACAATGTGTTCTTTTACATACCATTTTTTAAACTCTTGAGATTTGCTCTGTATAGTGGCGACACAAAAAACAAATCTGCCAGCTCCTTAAATTGGATTGCATCAAATGGATATGGTAGCAGTATATGATATAATATAATGTGATGGTTCAGCGACATCACCGTTCTTGGGTGAGCAGCGAAAATTTATCGTAGTATGTATAAATTTGAAACTTTACATATCATATTGGAATGAAGGCAAACCCTTTACACACCCTTAGGGTTGGGTATACGTCTATCTAATGTGAGAAAATCTTCCTTATACTATAATTTGCACTCATATGAACGATTTTTGGGAAATAATTCAAATGGGAATTATAGCTATATTCATTAGTTTCATTGGTTGGACTGCTGCTGAAAGCAATCGCACAACCATGAATTAATATTGAACACAGCACAAACATTCAGCCCAAATGTGTAAACATAACATCTAATTTGTGTTAACAGTCGTGTTTCTTTTCGAACTGAAGTTTCACTGAACCCATTGAGTGTCAAACAAAATAACCTTTGCCTAGACATTTACCAGTTTGACAATACCTGTTGTCAAAATGCTAAATAGGAACATACTTAGATGCTTTTGAAAATCGTTATTGGTCGATAAAAATGTTTCAGTCATGGATGTTTCATAAATTGAGTCAACTGCAAGTTACTTTAAGTTGTAGTGCAAGCTTCCGCTCTGTAATTTTCTTTTCTGAAACAGATCTCTGATGGAGGTCTGATGGTCCTTTGCAACCTCCCAAAGGTTGCTAAAAAGTCAGTCAGTATGCTGTGCCTTAAACTAGCGTGCTTTCTTCCATCACATGGCTATCCAATTAAATTCGCTTCTTACAAGTATAAAAGTGGTTGTGGTTAACAATGTTGTCCAACTGTACTGCATCATACTGATAGGCATTCGGGGTCTGTAATGCTCTTTAACGTGAAATCCAAAATAGTTCTCAGTATGATGCAGCACAGTTAACTGAAAATAGAGGTGGAACAAGTAATAGATATATTTTTGTTATCTTTAGACCATAACGTAAAAACCAAGCTGCGGTTTTGGAGTGGACTTAAGACATGCCTGGGCTTTACAGTATTACCAATTTATTAGCATGACTAATACTATTGTTTTCCATGTCCAGTATTTTTGAGTGTATACATGTTTTCTTTTCAAGTCTACAAAATCCACAGTATGTATTTACATATACTGTAAATATATTTCATATTTCCCCTTCAGGAACTAGGAGTGGAAAGATATGCAAAAATGTTTCCCAAGGCTGAGAGTGAATGAGAGAGACTTAACATCCCACAGCATATGTAAGTCCAGGACTCCGCACGGTGAGAATTGTCTCCACCCCGAAATGGCTCATTGTCTGCTGACATGTGCAACTGATGCCAGTACATCTTATTCTAATAAATGTCACTGCTGTGTTGTATTCCTTTACAACAGTGCACGGCATGTGGGACTTTCCTCTTATATCAGCGGATTCCATGGCAACACAGATCGAATTGTGTTGTGTGGGTGACCCACCCACCTTACAAACACTGACCGGTATAATGCAAATTCTCTGCCAGTCTAGTCATTAAGGTAATAAGAGAATTCTGCTCTATGTGCAGGGCCGAGGCACTTTAGGTATCACTTTTATTTGCAGAGATTTTTTTGGTCATTGAACACAGTTTATAATATGATTTGGATCCCATTCAGATATTGCATTTTTATTGGAAGTGAACTCTCAAAATTAACATTGGTCAAACATTGAATATCTTACTTCTAGCATTAGTTTTCACAGTTGTTGTAGTTTTATTTCGGATTCTGATGCTAATATTTGATATTTTGTCATTGTAAAGACAACATAGCACAGTTAGGGGTTGGAGGGGGAAAAAAACTTCTGCGACTGGATTGAAAGGATTAAGCTTGTGAAATTATTAATAACAGGCTATAAAAATGAAATGACACATTGTGCCACACCTGCCCCTTATGCTGTCCAACTGTCCGGTGTCAACCGTTGAAACCTTCAAGTCCTGGTAATTACAGTTTCTCAGTACCTGAAGTAGGAGACCAAGCTAGTATTGCAAAGTCAGCAAAATATATTTTTTTAAACTCCTGCTGACTGAAGTAACAACTGTGACATGCTCAAAGGTCAAAGAGCAACTGCATTGCTGAAAGTAGCCGACAGGTTGGTTACGTGGGCCCAATTTTCCGTAAGCCCGTCAACTGGATGTTTTACAACAGCCATCTGAAAGGTGTCCACTAATACCTACCGGAAGGGCTTGTTGACAAGGGCCTGAGCCCAAATGAACCGATGGTGCCCCCAAGATGAATGCCATAACAACCTAATGCATTTAGACATCATTAAAACGTGAACACTTAGTACCAAGGTGTATTAGAAAATTTCAGACACCTTTAAACAATACAGTTAGAATTAGAACCATCACATATTAGGAGCTGTTGCTTGGAGCCAATCAGGACTGAGAGGTACTCGCAAGGCGTTTGGCTAAGTGCTGGATTATATACATATTTCTTGAAGGGGAACTAATCTTCAACTGGAACTGCATTTAAAAATGTAAAAACTGTTACCTGTCGTATCAAAATGGGTGGTTTGTTTTTCTTCAAAGACTGGACCTATTTTGTCTAATGAGCTCAGTGTACTTAACTGTCCTCTGCTCCACAGCTCCTGCCAGGAGATGGTCTTTCAGGACAAATTGTTTACAAGTCAGGATGTAATTTTCAGGCGCAACCTATCAGTACAGTCTAAGAAATATCAAAGCAATTTTTTTTTTAAATCACTGAAAGGAAGCAGACAATTATGCAAACACCTCTGGTGAGTGCTCCTCCATGTCTTCTTATTTGCATACTATCAAGAGATGCAGAGGGGGAAATGTTAGTAGGAAGAATGTGCTCTGGAGAAGAAGCCATTATTTGTTCAGGGATGACAGTAGAAGACCCAGTTTTACCATTGTATACTGTCCAAGCTGCTCCATTGGGCTCACCGGCACCACACCGTATTGTCCGCTTCAACTGGGGCAGATTAAAGAAACCCGTCAAAGAGCTCAAAAATAGCTCAATGAACTCAAATGTTGCGCTCATGTGTTTGTCAACATAAGTAATCTAATACTATTCATGGGGCAATTTATAATCAATTCCTTGTGATCTCACTAAATATTCATGAATGGATGTTGTTCCCAAATCTACAGTTTCTTTATATTTGTGTATATTGTATATTAATATTAAGACTTGCTCCGTAAAACCCTAATAGCTATTCATATTGACAGTGATAAACAATTGTTACTTCTTGTACAATTCAATAATAGGAGTCCAACAAATGAAAAATCTAATTTCATTGTTTGAAAACTATCTAGGGCGGCACGGTGGAGCAGCTGGTAAAGCGTTGTCCTCACAGTTCTGACGTCCCGGGTTCATTCCTGGACCCGCCTCTGTGGAGTTTGCATATTCTCCCCATTCCTGCGTGTTTTTTCTCCGGGCACTCCGTTTTCCTCCCACATGCCAAAAACTTGCAGCATTAATTGGACATTGTAAATTGCCCCGAGGTGTGATTGTGAGTGTGGCTGTTTGTATCTATGTGCCCTGCGATTGGCTGGCAACCGGTTCAGGTTGTACCCCGCCTCTTGCCCATAGAGAGCTGGGATAGGCTCAAGCACTCCCCGCGACCTTTGTGAGGATAAGCGGCTAAGAAGATGAATGGATGGAAAACTATCTATTGAACTGGAAAGAGAGGATACTGGTACATTTTGACTGATGAGTTTGTTTTTTTTAATTAAGGACAAAACACGTGAATCAAGTTCGCCTTTTGCCCAATGTTAGCTGGGATAGGCTTTGGCACTATCGTGACCCTTGTCTGGTTAAGCAGCTTGAACAATGGAGATGGACACATTACTCAACAGATCAGCAAAAAAAGCATTCACGAATATGCAGGAGTTAGCACAATGAATACATTTGTTCCATTTTAGGTTTGTGTCTATGTATGGAAAATGTTTTCTTTTCACTGTAAAATGATTTACTTTAACAAGGATCCGTTGCCGTACCTTGGCCATAGAGGTAGAATCCTGGGTCTGATTTTTCTCTCGTCTATACAATAAATCCTTACGGACCGACCCAGCTGCTGCCTGTTCAGCTAGCCTGCTGACTACCTACCTTCTCTAGATTTTTGCTGTGTAAAATCCACCTTCTCCCATTAATTATGCTACCTCTCTTTGGTCTCCCTCTGCAGTGATTGCTTCTATTCTGCTCTATGCTGAGTCTTCCATGGTATCGATACAGCTCATTGGAGAGCAAGGCTAAATGCAAGCCTCCTTGCACCTTATGGAGATCTTGATGAAGCTACAATGCGTGCATCTGCAGAAGCATCCAGCCATGTATTTTCCATACTGCTTATCTTCACTAGGGTGGCAGGCGTGCTGGAGCCCATCCCAGCTATCTTTAAGCAAGTGGGAGAATACACCCTGAAACTGGTTGCTAGTAAATCACAAGGGACATACAGGCTTTTTCGAGTCTTCAATCAACCTGCCATGAATGTTTTTTGGTATGTGGTAAGATATATATATATATATATATATGTATGAGAGAGAGAGCGAGATGCAGAAATGGATATAGATTAAATGAAACCCTGATACAGAGTGCTGTTGAACTCAAATTGGGGCAACTGCATATCTTTCAGAAGGACAATGACCCGAAGCACACAGCCAAGATATCAAAGGAGTGTCTTCGAGACAACTCTAAATGTACTTGCCTTCATTTGACCAACTCTATGGGGATTTGAAAATCGCTGTGTATCAAAGCTCCTATCCAACCTGGAGCGTGACGTGTTGCAAAGACGAATGGATTAGACTGCCCAGAGAAAGGTGTGCCAAGCAAGGCTGAATTCAGGAGCAGTGGTTTAAGGGTGCTGGGATTCACTTAAGGGGTGCTTCGACTCAGCACACCCAAAAATGGGATTGAAACACCTCTGAGCTGGAGACACGGGCACACATTTCACTGCTCAAACACTGTGTGCGCATCTGTGCACACCTGATATTAAACCTTATAAAACAAGAATGACAGGATGAGTGTGCGTGCGCTGATGCTCACATGTAACCATGAACACACACACACTAAGCATTAGTAAGCAGGTATGCCATGGTGGGAATCAGGTAAATTAAACGTATGACTTGGTTTCAAAATGTTTTACTGAATATTGTGCACCTGCGGTCTGAATATGAGATTTTGAGAGTGGGGAATTAACTCTTACATTTTGCTGTGGTGTGGCACGGTGGAATAACTGGTTAGAGCGTTAGCCTCACAGTTCTGAGGACCACGGTTCAAATCCTGCGACTGTTGTCTCTATCTGTGGGCTCCGATTGGCTGGCAAACAGCTCAGTGTGTACATTGCCTCCTGCCCAATGACAGCTGGGATGGACTCTAGCACTCCTGTGAACCTCGTGAGAGTAAGTGGCTCAGTAAATGGATGGAGGGGTGGATGGATGGATATTGCTATTGGTGCCAAATGTTTGGCAAATTTTGCAATCACTCAGTTCAATTAACATTTTGCATGTCCATTGTATGTTATTTTAACAGGAAGTGATGTGACTGTATGCAAATATAATCAACACTGCACCCCTTCACCTGCCCCCTTCACAACTCTGGCTGGCAAGATAAATTTTACATTTTTTTACAGTTTAACGCCATCTCACTCCCATACTTTTGAAAGAAAAGCCCAACACATTTTGGGGAATTCAGTTCTCATAAAGGTTCATTTAAATGATGAGTCACTGCAAAAGAGAAGTGGATTGTAATCATAAAGTAAACACACCATAACCATAATTTCCTTTTTCCTAAATGTTTGTTTGCATAAATATGAACAAATACTCATTATAATATGAATACAGTGTTTTCCCAAAATGTTTTTAAAAACGCATTAGCCCCCCCTCTGTCTTTTCAGCCAAAAGGTAGATAACCAAACAATGCATTTTTATACAGTATATTAAGGGATATAAACTTAAGTATGATTCACCCAACTTGCAAGTACTGTATGCTGTGGATACTCGTTTTACATTTTTTTTTTTTGTCATAGGAGTGTCAAAATATCAAAAAATATAAATAATAATATTTGCAAGCCAAGCCAGCCAATTAGCTGCGCTTCCACTTCTCACTTTGCCTCTGGGTGCTCCTCTATCGGATTGTGATATTAAGCAAGTTTTTGACTCCATCGAGCACTCCTTCTTAGCAGCAAACAAACACTCAGGATTACCTTTAGCTACGAACCGAAAGTCACTGGTTGATTGTTCTGGTGCTGATGCTAGCATATGCTGAATTGCTGTGGGTTTATAATTTTTTTTCAGGTGCTCCTGTGGATCAGATACTGCGTCTCGTACAGTGGCCGAAGGGTAGCTGCTTCAAACCGGTCAGTCTGCATGTCAAAGTGTCCTTGGCCAAGACACTCAACCCTTATTGGCTCCCAGTGGGCCAGGCAGAAGCCTTTTAGAGAAGTCGGTCCCCATTTGTGCCTGAATGTGTGTGTGAATTGGGGAATGTGAAGATTTCTCAAGCACTTTGGGCACTGTGATTGTCTAGATAAAGTGCTATATAATTGTAGTCCATTAATCATTTTTATTTATGACATCATAGGCAAAGAACTGTGGTTGAAATATCCGTAATTGTCAATACTTAATGCAGTTACGTACTGCATAAATCAGTGCAAATATAATGAAACCTCAAATTTGGATGGCAAACAATTACACTTTACACCGATCTGATCGGCGTGAATGGTTTTGGCTGATAATTATAATTTTTTGCTCACAGGTTGACCGGTTTTATTCTCATAATTCAGACCTATTATGTCATTGAACGGCTACGGAGAAAACATTTACTTTGCATTGCCGTTGTGTACAGTATTATTAAATCCAAAGGTAGTTTATTTTCAACTTTGCAAAATTAATACAAAAGAGAGACACACATATCCACATTTTCCGAACCTCTTATCCTCAGAAGGAGGATAAGAGGTTAATGGAAGATTAGCTAGATAGATAGATAGATAGATAGATAGATAGATAGATAGATAGATAGATAGATAGATAGATAGATAGATAGATAGATAGATAGATAGATAGATAGATAGATATAGATAGATAGATAGATAGATAGATAGATAGATAGATAGATAGATAGATAGATAGATAGAGAGATCCGTTCCTATGCAGGCGACATAACCTGAATTTCCACGTAAGTAGAATTTCACCTTCAAAGTACAAATTTACACTGACAGCTGGGATGGGCTCCTGCACTCCTGCGACCCTCGTGAGGATAAGCAGGTCAAAAATGGGTCGGTGTGAGCACTTTGTATAAAAAAACTCACATACATTAAAATAAAAAACAATCGGATATTGTACTTACCATAACTGCAAGAGGTGGATGGCGAGGAAAGTGGGGGTGCTTAGCTACAGTATTGCTAAGGAAGCACGTTCAGGTAGCCGTTGCTAACGACAAATTCCTCCTCAGCGTCCTTGCCTTTCTGCTCTTTCAAAGTTAGGAAAATATGCCATACCTGAAATCAAGCCTCGGTTGATTCTGATCCTCGATCCATAACGTAAATAATCTTTCCATCTCGGTAATGATCCAAGAATGTGTACTGCACTGTATCCTTCACAGGGGCAAAACCCTTCACGCGTGCTAAAATACAGGCTTTGTCCTTAATTGCCATGGTCGACCGACTGAAGCCCAAGTCTTTTCTGATGTTCGTCAATGTTACTCTTTCTCCAATCTTTTTATGATGTTAAGCTTCGATTCCATGGTCATTACTTTTATTTTGGCTGGAGCATAATTGCTAAAAAACACAGCTTTCTTCTTCTGGGCCATAATGTGTAAAAAGGTGGGCGAAAAAGGCAAATATAATCCCGGTGCACAAACACAGATAAGCAATATGCATAAGCAAAGCAGAAACTTTTTGGTGCTGGGGAGAGAATGGTGGACGAGACACGGACGCCGCCAAGTTGAAATTTCGTAGGGCGAGGACATTGTCACACGAGGACTCTGTGTGTGTGCGTGTCCGTGTGTGTGTATCCAGAAAGTGGCGACATAGATGCTATGTGGAGGAGGTTACTCGGTTATCTCAGCAACTGTGCAGCAACTATTCTTTGATGTGTGCGCAGCAGGCTACGCAGACGTGCTGCGTGGGGCAATGCGTAGGTCATGTGATGTAATGCGGGCGTTGTCAGCTATGCAACCGCCTGAGTATAAAGTGGCCTTTAGCCAAATATGGACAAAGCAGATACAAAATTGCGTCACACAGACATATAGTAGGTGTCAGAGGGGCCTTTTCTGGACACTCCAATGACAAATCCAAGTTTTTTTTTTAATACAAAATTGAAACTTTGATAAGAAGTCCATATTAGAGAGTCACTCCATGGAGGTCTAATTACCCCAAAAACCAAGACCTTGAAAGTGCATTTTCTTTGACAGAGGGAATACAAGTTGATGTCTCCATATTTTTTATTGTGGGCTGCAGAGAAGAACAGCATTGTAACATCATACAATGAACAGGACTTAGCAAGACGAAAGGAAATGTACAGCTATTAGAATTTGGTGAGAGAAATGGAGCAGAAAAATAAATTGCATGTCGCAGTCTTCTGTGCAAAGAATAACAATGTATTCTTTTTCTTTTACCTATTCACCAACATTTCCTGTGTGGAATTATTGCCTCTACAATTTCAATTGAATTGAATTCAATTCAATTCAATTCGGTGGAACAGTGGAGCAGCTGTAGAGGATTGGCCTCACAGTTCTGAGGTCCCCGGGTTCAATCCTGGACCCCCCTGTGTGGAGTTTGTACATTCTTCCCGTGCCTCTCTGGGAACTCCAGTTTCCTCCCACATCCCAAAAAAATGCAACATTAATTGTACACTAAATTGCCCCCAGGTGTTATTGTGTGTTCAACCCTTGTGAGGATAAACAGCTCAGAAAATGGATGAATTCAATTCAATTACAATTCGTGGTCCTTCTTATTTGTCACATAATAAATGTACATCCTCCAAAATGATACAAAAAAATAGACAAACATTTATGAAGATCCAATCAAACAACAAGACATTTACCAAATTTGATTCATGCCCTTCATCATCAAAATGCACAGCTGTTGCATTTGGATTACATGGTTAATTTGTCCATGCATACTAACAAAGTGTCTCATTATGTACAAGCACAATGTGACCTTTCTCACCATCTATATAGTAACAAATGCAAACACACACATCCTTAGAAATCAATTGACCTTCCTCATGAGCAGCACATAAATTATTTTTGCTACAATTAAATATTCTTCTAACGCTCTGATTGGAATCAATATTATCTCGAAGTGATGACTTTTAGTCAATATTGGTCAACAACTGTTTTTTTTTTTTTTAATGACAGAAGTGGATCTCTTCTGGATGACCAAGTAAGTTCGGCTGCAGTGTTGAATACATTAAATCTCCAAATTCGCTATGTGTAATTTCAAAAGTGATGTCATGAGTCATTTCTATCTGACCCAAACTGATTATAAGACATTGCACTCCTGCAATATTGACGATTTGTAGACATTTTTCTAAATGTGTTTCTACAGTAAACAGCCAAGTCCCAATTTAGAGTTAAACACTTTCAGTGTGGTACAACAGTGTGCTACAACATGGATGTACGTAGATGCAGCTTAATTAAGAGATGAGAGGGACAAGGTCCCAACAGAGCTGAACGAGTACATGCCTGTGTGTAATTTATTGTAGCCTTTATGATATGAGCGCAAAAGGGGAACTGTTAACAGTCCCTCCCATGAAGGAACACACGCAAAGAGAGGACACATTTCAGTCTTTAAAAAATTAATTTGACTTTTTTAGAAGATTACTTCATTACAGGCTTTTTAGAAATTTGCGACTCCTAATTCATATTACTGTGTAACCAGCTGGGCACTACTGAGCAATAGAAAGCGTGAAAGACAAATACTATCGACTCCACCCCAGTAGGTAGATCGTGGGAAGTTGGCTCCTTGAAAATTAGATCTTGGGGCAAAAAAGTTTGGGCACCCCTGCCGTAGCCTATAGGCATGCTCCTAATAAATCCGTGTCATATTAAAAACCAGCTTAAAGAAGAGTACTGTACCACAATTCTAATAAATCACAGCTAATAATGTACATTCATTATTAAATAGCAATTCCTATGTGCACATAAATCATTACTACTTTGAAGTACTAGCTCTACAATAATCATTTTCCAAGTATTAATTATTTAAGAAGGGAAAAACATCGATTTCATTAATCACAAGTCATGAATACAAGCTGCCATATTATGTAACAGGCAACGAGTATAAGGAATCTGGATCATTTGATCAGTGGTCAAAGTCTTTACCTTGATCCAACTGAAATATGGTGAAACTTGAAAAGGTTGGTGAATAACAGACATCACTCAAACCTCTCTCGACTAGCTCCATAAACATGGGAGACTGGTTAGACAGTTACAGTTCAGATAATTTCGCAGATGTACAATTCTCAGTTTTTGTTTGAAAAACTCAAGAATGAAATGATCTCTATCTCTTTGTCAGGTATGTTTTACAATTTCACATTTGGATGTACTGTATGTTTGAAATGTTAATCTTTTTTTTTTTTACAAAAAGATTGACTATGTCAGGAGGGTGCACAAAATTTCAACCAGCATTGTACGTGTATACCCAATTTAATATGGATGGTATCTATAGTAATTACTTTAAATCAACCTGTAGCTCGTCAGTCTAGCACTCTTCTCACTTGTGCATTATATAAACAACTTCATTAGCTATGCTGACCATGGGAAGAAGAAAGAAGAAATACAATGATGATTGGCCTACTGGCCCATGCGAGCGAAATACTGTGGAATTTAGATGTGGTCATGTCATTAAAAAGAATTGGTAACAATGGAGGTGTACAATTCCAGCGCAATCAATAAGTTGGAATCGTTCTAGATTCCCTGACCAATGCAAGAGAACTTTGACAAACTCCCATGTTACAATCTTGACAGGATTTTGAGTGATGATTATCGTGATGAAGTAAAGATGATAGGCAAAGTCACCAAAAGGCATGATGTTTTCTCAACCCCCACCACCCCCACCCACCCTTGTTCACGCTTGTGGCTCCTTAACCACCCGACTTCATGGTTGGATACTCGGTTTCTCAGCGTCTCCATGGGCTATGGTTAAGCGATCAGAGCAGCTGCTACCAAAGTACCAGGTACACTTCCAGCCAAGTGTGATTGCTCTGAAATTGCGAACGAAAAAGGCAGGAAAAGAGACGGTCGTATTTTTCCCACGAGGCGTGATGAACAATTATTTTTGTTCTTTCACCTCTTTTGTTTTTGTTTCCAAATTTTTTTTAACCAAATCTGCCCATTTAGACTCGCCCAAAGAGCCCACTCCCAGAGACCATCTGATCTGCATTCGTGAGTAGACACTGCAAGTGTTTGCCAGAGTGCATATGATTAGTGCTCAATAATTTTGGGGAAGTTACTAGTTTCAATCAAAATCTCAAATGTGCTCTCTCACTCTGACTCGACAAATTAAACCATACATTGGAGTGAACAGGTTGTTCTATTTCCTTTTCGTTGCCTATTTTCTTTCTTTCACCATTATTAGTGTTATTTTCTCTAGATCCCTTGTAAATGTCATTAAATCTTCTAAAAAATTCCACTTGTGTGTTTTTTGGGTGTTCTGAGTTTAAGTAAGCCTCATTCGTGTAGCACACGTATTACATAAAATGCAGCAACTTTAAGATTACAGAAAAAAATCGTTTTCTCGTCCCTTTCCCTAAATTTTATACAATGAAGAAAATAAGTATTTGAACACCCTGCTATATTGCAAGTTTTCCCATTTAGAAATCATGGAGGGGTCTGAAATTTTCATCGTAGGTGCATGTCCACTGTGATAGAGATAATCTAAAAAGAAAAAATCCAGAAATCACAATGCTTTCTTCTTCTTCTTTTCCTTTCGGCTTGTCCCATTAGAGGTCGCCACAGCGTGTCATCTTTTTCCATCCAAGCCTATCCCGTGCATCTTCTTCTCTAACACCCACTGTCCTCATGTCCTCCCTCAAAACATCCATCAACCTTTTCTTTGGTCTTCCTCTCGCTCTTTTGCCTGGCAGCTCCATCCTCAGCACTCTTCTACCAATATACTCACTCTCTCACCTCTGAAGATGTCCAAACCATCTAAGTCTGCTCTCTCTAACCTTGTCTCCAAAACATCCAATTTTGGCTGTCCCTCTAATGACCACATTTCTAATCCCATCCAACGTGTTCACTCCAATGTATGATTTTTTTTTTCTTTGCGATTTATTTTTGTGATACAGCTGCAAATAATTATACGAACACCTGTCTATCAGCTAGAATTCTGACCCTCAAAGACCTGTTAGTCCGCCTTTAAAAGTCCACCTCCACTCCATGCATTATCCTGAATCAGATCCACCTCTGTGAGGTCGTTAGCTGCATAAAGACACCTGTCCACCCCATACAATCAGGAAGACTCAAACTTGTAATATGGCCAAGACCAAAGAGCTGTCCAAAAACACCAGAGACAAAATTGAACAACTCCACACGGCGGGAAAGGCCTTTGGAGAAACAGCTTGGTGAAAAAAGGTCCACTGTTGGAGCAATCATTAGAAAATGGAAGAAGCTAAACATGACTGTCATTCTCAATCGGAGTGGAGCTCCATGCAAGATATCACCTCGTGGGGTTTCAATGATTCTTAGAAAGGTGAGGAATCAGCCCAGGACTACACATCAGGACTTGGCCAATGACCTGAAAAGAGCTGGGACCGCCATTTCCAAGGTGACTGTTGGTAATATACTAAGATGTCATGGTTTGAAATCATGCATGGCACGGAAGGTTCCCCTGCTTAAATCAGTGCCTCAAGGCCCGTCTTAAGTTTGCCAATGACCATTTGGATGATACAGAGGAGTCATGGGAGAAAGTTTTGTGGTCAGATGAGACCAAAATGGAACTTCATATTCACTGTCATAATTCCACTGTTTGGAGGAAGATGAATGATGAGTTCGATCCCAAGAACACCATCCTACTGTGAAGCATGGGGGTGGTAGCATTATGCTTTGAGGGTGTTATTCTGCACATGGGACAGGACGACTGCACTGTATGAAGAAGAGGATGACCGCCGCCATGTATTGTGAGATTTTGGGGAACAACCTCTTTCCTTCAGTCAGAGCATTGAAGATGGGTCGTGTCTGGGTCTTTCAACATGACAATGACCCGAAGCACACAGCCAGGAAAACCAAAGAGTAGCTCCGTAAGAAGCATATCAAGGCTCTGGTGTGGCCTAACCACTCTCCAGACCTAAACCAAATAAAAATTTTTGGAGGGAGCTGAAACTCCATGTTTCTCAGCAATAGCCCAGAATCCTCTCTGATCTAGAGAAGATCTGTGTGGAGGAGTGGGCCAAAATCCCTTCTGCAGCGTGTGCAAACTTACAGGAAATGTTTGACGTCTCTAATTGCAAACAAAGGCTACTGTACTAAATATTAACATTGGTTTTCTCAGGTGTTCAAATACTTATTTGCAGCTGTATCACACAAATCATTAAAAAAAATCATACATTGTAATTTCTGGATTTTTCTTTTTAGATTATCGCTCTCACAGTGGACATGAAGACTTTGTTTTCAAAACGAGACATAGGCATTTTTTTCAGATTTACGAAACTCGCACCAAAATTATCCATTCAGAGCTGGATAATTTTGGCACGAGTTTCGTAAATCTGAAAAAAATGCCTATGTCTCGTTTTGAAAACAAACTCTTCACATGCACCTACGATGAAAATTTCAGACCCCTCCATGATTTCTAAGTGGGAGAACTTGCAATATAGCAGGGTGTTCAAATACTTATTTTCTTCACTGTACATATAAAAAGTGACAGGGTGCCCCTTTAGGCGCTTTAACAAGTAAAGCGTAAATCGGCCTAACCTGGAGGTGAACAAAGACGTTTATCTTCATCCATATCTTTTTTAAATTACACTTTCATTTCAACAAATATACATTGCAAAAATTTGATTCAGCCAGTTTAAAAATTGCGCTCTTTAAAGCCCAAGTGTCATTCCTATAAACATTCTAAAATAGATATTGTAATGAAAAATACATATAACATTATTCACTTCAATGTCTATACAAAAAAATAAATGTAAGTGGAGAGCGCGTCATCTATGAGCAAAGTTGCAGAAGTGTCATTCTCCGATATCCAAGTGGTCGCCATATTGGCTGCATCCTCCGTCCAAGACGTCACCTCGACATTCGCCAATGAAAACACACGGTGCACCCTAACAATGGGAGACAAACGCGCCCCTTCTGACACGGAAGCTCTTTTCGAAAAGGAGAACACCACACAACCGAATGAAGTTACCGTGGCAATATTACACTATTGTTTCGAGCCCTCGGGGCAATATTACACTATTGTTTCGAGCCATATTCAGATGATATGCAATCACGGCCAAACCACATCCCCGTCCGATCCACTTCCGCGGCGGAGATGAGCCATCGCAGATGAGCCGGCTGGTGTGGCTTATGACAGAGCCGCCGTCCTGCTTTAGGGTGGTGTTCACAGACGCCGCAGTACTGGGCAACACAGTCAAGCCGGCACGCTGAGTGAGGCATTCTCGGCTGGGTTCTTCAGAGCCCCTGTGCCCAAAGCCCAACGCGCAGCCTTCGCAGAAGCAGTGACCGCCGAACACGGCGCCTCAGGCGGTGAGGCTGATTTTCGGCGCCGTGGTCGCATATAATGGAGCCGAGCCGTGCTGCTTTTAGGGGGATGTTCAAAGCCGCCGCAGTACTTGTTGAACACCGGGGGCGCATTACTGCCTACCTGTTATTTGGAACCCACGAAGCTCTCGTCCTCTGCACCCGTGCAATCCATTTTTCACAACGAACCGGGTCTCTTGCAAATTTATGAAGGCTAAATCCATCCTCCCGAGTGTTCAAGCAATGTCCAGCTATGCAATGAGCCGGCATTTTGGCTAACACGAAAAAACAACGAGCTACCTTCCTGGAGGTAAAACTAATGGAATCAAACAGGTCCACTTGGGGGGCGCAGCTGTCCTTTACGTCACTTCCTGATTCTTCTCAAAAACAAATCCCTCGAGAGGATTTTCATGGCGGGAGTTACAAAAAGCTGTATCCGTCAAAATCATGTTTTGTGGTGAAAAAACGCATGGGCCCATATTGGCTGACGGTTTTTCATTAATAACATAAATGAAAATCTGAACAGTTATGAAAGCTTGCCAAGGAAATGCACCCGTTATGTACGGCACCATAAGCAAGAACCGTACTAAAGTGATGATCTCAAAAAACTGGAGCTGAACTAAGGAAAAAGGATTTACTTAATCAATTTTGTTTTTTGTTTCCTTTAGTGATTCATTTGTGTCTCTTACTTAGCTTTTCTGATTCACCATGTACTTTCAAAATTCTGAACACACTTACTGTATTACTTGTCATGTTTTAATGCTTTTGTAATTGAGAGTAGAGTAGAGAAGAGAAAATGAGCAGTATAAAGGAACGAGCTGCTCGGGGCCTGCTAGTGACTTGCATTCATTTGTTATCACAAATCAGCTGTCAAACTGTGACTGCTGTGTTGAGAGAGTACACAGGTCAGCAAAGACAACCCACTGCAGAAAAGCAATTAGAGAAAGTTCACCCACCCTGCATATTTCCGAGATAAGGATTGAATTATATCTGCTCGAATAATAATAGCTTTCTCTGAAGTAATAATCACTGTTGCCTGTTTTTCCATCCCAAAAGGGCTAATTGCGAAGGAACTTGTGATGGTGAAAATGCAATTCATCTCAGTTCAGCTCCCTGAAACAAAACAGCTGTCTGGCTTCAATGTGCCAACCAGGTCATTTAATTTAAATTTAAACCCGTGGAACTTTCTCCCTGAATAACTAATAAATCTTTGGCTTAAACAAAAGTATCATGGTGCGTAATTAATAATTACACCCAAAATGAAAGTCTACTTCTTCGTCAATCTCAGCAATGTTGGAATATGAGACTTTTAAAAAATATTTGTGATGCTGGTGAAATTAAGTATAAGAGGGTTTATACAGTGATAATAGCATTAACCCTTCAAAATTGTGCACATAAAATTTTCATAGTATTTCACATCTTAACAGCCACGCCGTAAAGGCATACAATGATCATAAAGTCATATAAAATGATATTTTCATCGTTTTTTGTTGATCACTTAGGCATGAAAAAAAATAACAAAAAAAATAGTTTGTACATGGGTTGTTGTTTTTTTTTATAAGAAAAATAGCTTTGGAGGACGGCTTCATAAAACCGCACAATTTTACAAATATCTGAACCAGATGTTCGAGCCACCTCATCTGATTCTTCCCTATGTGAAGGAGCAGTCGCTTCACTATATACTGTATATATATATATATATATATATATATAATCTGGCAAGTGGACGTGCTTCCACAGTCGCCATTGGCGTTGCTTTGTTAGGTACCTAAATATAAATTTTTATTTCAATTGAACAAATAAATCCTTTGTCCATCGCTACCCCAAAGAATGCATGCAGATCATCTGAGGATAACAAAAATTTCTAATACTATACTACATTAGGGTGGAACGGTGACTCAGCTGGTAAAGCATTGGCCTCACAGTTCTGAGGCCCTGGGTTCAATCCCGGTCCCGGCTGTCTGGAGTTTGCATGTTCTCCCCCTGCCTGTGTGGGTTTTCTCCGGGCACTCTGGTTTCCTCCCACATCTCAAAAACATGCAACATTAATTGGACACTCTAAATTGACCCTAGGTGTGATTGTGAGAGGGGCTGTTCGTCTCGATGTGCCCTGCGATTGGTTTCAATGAAACTCAATTGAGACGTTGCCAAACTCTAGCGGGTGGTTTGACATTTCATCTGGGTTCATCCCCAGAACCAAAAGTCTTTTGAGATTTTTAGGACATCAAATGTTTCATTGTTAAAAAAAGAAAAAAAAGTCATCCTCGGGCGGCACGGTGGAGCAGCTGGAAAGCGTTGGCCTCACAGTTCTGAGGTCCCGGGTCCAATCCCAGACCCGCCTCTGTGGAGTTTGCATGTTCTCCCCGTGCCTGGGTGGGTTTCCTCCGGGCACTCGGGTTTCCTCCCACTTCCCAAAAACATGCAACATTAATTGGGCACTCTAAATTGTTCCTAGGTGTGATTGTGAGTGCGACTGTTTGTTTCTTTGTGCAATTGGCTGGGAACCAGTTCAGGGTGTACCCCGCTTCCTGCCCGTTGACAGCTGGGATAGACTCAAGTACTCCCTGCGACCCTTGTGAGGATAAGTGGCTAAGAAAATGGATGGATGGATATAGTACATCATTCTATTGGGTTGAAAAATGTGGAATTACTTTTTACTTATTTTTTTTTTTACATGGATAAGCATGTACTCTTTTACTTTTACTAAAGTAGAGGAGTACTCCAGTACTATGATCAGATTTCTTTTTTGCTCGAGTACTTTGATATAATTACTGAATACCAGTACTTACTCTCAGGTGGACCCATGGCACCCAATCCCGCCCCTCAATCGATTGAGTGGGGTTCTCCTCTTCCGCAGTGCGAGCACAGCAATTACTGGACACTTCTGTCAGTCTTTGTGCTTGTAAAGCCTTATCAATGGACGTGAATGTGTCCACAGGCACACACCCCTGGGATTCTTTCACTGGTTGTGCAGCCACTCGCTTATTGTGACAATAAAATCATGCAAATTGCTTGTGTATCCCCTCACTTACAGTATACTTTTGTCCAATAGACTTTTATATTTTACATGATCAATCTCAACACACTTCAGTTGTACAGCTGGGTTCTTCTTCTTCTCCTGTCCTTGTCCTCGTCTATCTTGTCCCGTCCTTTCCTCACAATGTGTAGCACTGCAGCCCTCTGCCGCAATCTTATTTACTATTTCATTTTGTAGATATATAATGATGTTCATGATGTTTTCTCATCCTATTTACTATTAGTGCTTTATCTTTTGTTTTCATTTCTCTCTCCCCTTTATAAACTTTGTTCTGTTCGACTGATTGACTCTGATTTTCAATAAACTTCAATTATAAGACTAAGAAAAGACAGGTGGAAGCTTAAAACCTCCACTCTGACACACTAAAACTGTTTCAGCATAAAGTGCTTACAGATCCTTCATTCTGCTTTATGTAAGAGCTAAACAGGACCAAAAAAATAATAAAAAGTACCAATAATGATTACGAATATAAAGAGTGTGGTGATTGATAAAATCAAAATCAATAAAACAGAAGCACCAGTGTTGGTATTTATCACATCATTATCACCCTCTGCTTTGAGCAATGGTATTCTCAAGATGAGAGTGTTGCACAGAGGTCAAAATTTATTGTCTTTAAAATGCAAGACTTGCAGATGGCGCTTGTTGCTCAAAGCATATTTTGAGTGGATCGAACAGTTGCAAGACAACACGATCTCCAGTGTCGGACATACTTTCAGAGGTGGAGTAGACTGATCATTTTGTTTAACAACTATAATCACAAAGTACAACATCAATTCCAATTAAGTTGGGACAACATAAATAAAAACAAAATACAATGATTTGCAAATCATGTTCAACATATATTTAATTAAATACACTCTAAAGACAAGATATTTAATGTTCAAACTGAACAACTAAACTTGATTTTTTTTTTTGACAACTAAGCTTTAACTTGGCGGCACGGTGGATCAGCTGGTAAAGCGTTGGCCTCAAAGTTCTGAGGTCCCGGGTTCAATCCCGGACCCGCCTGTGTGGAGTTTGCATGTCCTCCTCGTGCCTGCGTGGGTTTTCGCCGGGCACTCCAGTTTCCTCCTACATCCCAAAAACACGTAACATTAATTGGACACTCTGAATTGCCCCTAGGTGTGATTGTGAGTGCGGATGTTTGTCTTGATGTCCCCTGCGATTGGCTGGCAACCAGTTCAGGATGTACCCCTCCTCCTGCCCCTTGACAGCTGGTATAGGTTACAGCACTCCCCTCGACCCTTGTAAGGATAAGCGGCTAAGAAAATGGATGGTTGGATAAACTTTAATTTTGAATAGTATGACTGCACCACAATTCACAAAAGGTGGCAAAAAAGATTAAGAAGTTAAGGAATGGTCACTCAACACCTGTTTGGAACTCCCCACATATGAACAGGTTAATTGGGAACAGGTGGGTGCCATGATTGGGTATTAAAGGAGCTATCTTGAATTGCTTCATCATTCACAAGTAAAGATGGAGCAAGGTTCACCTCTTTGTGAGCAAGTGCATGAGAACATTTTTGAACAGTTTAAGGACAATGTTCCTCAATTTACAATTTAGGGATTTAATCATCTGCGGTCCATAATATCAAAAGGTTAAGAGAAGCTGGAGCAATCACTCTATGCAAGGAGCAAGGCCAAAAATCAACATTGAATGCCCGTGACCTTCAATCCCACAGGGAGCACTACATCAAAAATCGACGTCAACGTGTAAAGGATATCACCACTGGGCCTCAGGAACACTTCAGAAAAAAACAATGCCAGAAAACACAGTTCAGCGCTACGAACAAATTAAAACTCTATTCTGCAAAGCAAAAGCTATTTATTCACAACACTCAGAAAAGGTGCTGGCTTCTCTGTCATATTTTGTTTTTGGAAATTGTGGATGTCGTGTTCTCTGAGACAAAGAAAAATGGAACCATCCAGACTGCTGTTGACCAAAAGTTAAAAAAAACAGCATCTGTGAGTACAGGGCTGTGTCATGAGCCAGCGGTGCAGGGGCGAACCAAATGCAGGACTCCCAGGCAAACACATGATGTTCAATGGGCTGTATTATCAACTAAGTTGTGCACAACAACACAGTCCATGGAGGCAGGATCCACAAAACAAGAAACAAGGCTCGATAACTATGAGACAACTAAAGAGCATAACAAATGCGGGACTGGACTATAATGGCACAGTGGCAGAATAAGCCAGGATGTGGTGAAGCATACTCAGTGAACTGGCAAATGCCAGTGACAAAACTCCAGTTAAATACTTGGTATCATCACAGTGCCTCATGTGAAACAGCTGTGACCATTGGCCAGGTGTCAGAGATGAGGCCACGACCCCCTTGGTCGTGGTCCGTTCTTGCTCATGACAGGGCTGTGTGAGTACCAATGACATGGGTAACTTAACCATATGTGAAGGCACCATTAACGCTGAAAGGTACATTCAGGTTTTGGAGAAACATATGCTGCCATCCAAGCAACATCTTTGGACACCCCTGCTTATTGCAGCAAGATCACCAAACCACATTTTGCATGTGTTAGAACAATGTGGCTTCATACTAAAAGACTGCGGGTATGAGACTGGCCTTCCAACATGTACATCAAGCAAACGGGGGAAAATTCCACTTCCAAAGCTTCAACACTTAACTTAAATGTCCTCAATTCCCAAACATATATTGAATCTTTGAGAAAAATTCCTTGAGTGTTTTTACACGCTGTGCCAATAAAGCTGATTCTGGTTCTAATTCTGATAACAGAAAAGGTGATGTTACACAGTAGTAAACATGACCATCTCTCAGCTGTTTTGGAGCGTGTTCCAGCCATAAAATTCAAAGTTAATGATTATTTCCTAAAAGCATTCATCTATTTGAACATTAACTATCGTGTCTTTGTCATGGATTCAATTAAATATAGGTAGATACATGATTTGGAAATCATTGTATGCTGTTTTTATTTGTGTTTAACACATTGTCCCAAGTTCATTGGAATTGGGGTTGTAGACAGTGTTGACCTTTCTCTTGCCGGTTGGGGTTGATACAGGTAACCCAGACAACCTGACAATGTACACAAATTAGAGGGTGGCAGGAGAAAGGTATGATTAATGGCTCGCCATGTGGAGCAACCCCAGAGGAAAGGACGGGAGAAGCAATTCTTAGAAATTCCATGGACTCGCTAGGGAAGATCAGTGGTGGCAGGTAGGCATTTTCTCCAGTGGAGGGAGGGCGGGAGAGAGGGAGGAGGGGTGGAGGACTGGGGGGAGTAAACATATCTATATATGATATACATACAATATGCCCCCCCCCTGCAAAACCTATGAATAATAAAAAAGACATACCCCATGGAAATTATCTGAATCATTGGCAGTTGTTGTCATTCAAAAGGTAATAGCTGTTTCGAAGAAAAAAAAATACAATAATTATTAAGTAATATTTTTAAACTTTTAATGACAAAATGTCTTTGCTATTATGTGCCACAAACAAAGTGTCATGGTTTCGGAAACTATTTTGGAAGATGTGAATTACACTTTTGGATATACAGGATTTTTTTCCAGTTGCATAATTTGCCTTTTCAATGAAAACTAAACATCTTACATCTTTGTGACTTCAAAGTTCCCTAAGTAGCATTTAAGTAATCACTGTGGTGTTTCCTGATGTGAGGTGTACCACGCTAAACATGGACTAGAGGAAGTGAAGGCAAGACTTGTTAAAAAGAAATCAGAAAAAAGTGAGAATGGAATTTGCCAAACTGCATGTTGACAACCCATAATGTTGAATATGGAACTTTTTGGCAGGGCACTTGAGTTTTTTTTTTAATGTTCTGGGGCTGCTTTGCTACATCTAGCACTATATATACATATATATATCACAGTGGATTAGCTGGCAAAGCGTCGGCCTCACAGTTCTGAGGTCCCGGGTTCAATCCCAGACCCGCTTGTGTGGAGTTTGCATGATCTCCCCGTGCCTGCGTGGGTTTCCTCCGGTCACTCTGATTTCCTCCCACATCCTAAAAACATGCAACATTAATTGGACACTCTGAATTGACCCTACGTGTGATTGTGAGTGGGGCTGTTCATCTCGATGTGCCCTGCGATTGGCTGGCAACCATTTCATGGTGTACCCCATCTCCTGCCAGCACTCCCCGTGACCCTCATGATAAGCGGCAAAGAAAATGGATGGATTGATATATATCCCGTTTCATTTTTGGCAAAGCATCTTCCAGATGCTATAAAATAATTTTTCTAAACAGTTTTACCAAACATTGCTTTTATTTTGGTGGCTCCATTATTTTACTTTACACAGAAATGATTTAACCAAAACTGGCAGGGACAAATGATTAGTCCCCTGATTGTAATGGGCAATTGTGTGTTGTTTTTGTTGGATAAAAGCAATCTTGCAATCGTCTCTTATAGTTTTCCATTATCACCAGTATCACATACATCTTCTGAGCAATCCTGGCTCATTCTTTTTGGCAAAGCTCTCAATGGTCTCTTGCCATAGATGTTTGTTTTCACTTCTCAAACCAAGCGGGGACTCATACCCAGCTTTGCTGCTGATAGTTTGCACTTTTCCTCCAAGAGCTTCAAATATCCTTCTGCCTTCAAGATTCCTTCCACCTTGATAAGATTCCCACTTCCAAATGTTCTTGAGCATCCCCATGGCAAAATACTCTCAACCATGATGTTTCACTGTGTTCTTTGGGTTCTATGCATCTCCCTTCTTTCTCCATACATAAGGAGTGTCTCAAAGGCTAAAGAGCCTTAGTTTTCTTTAATCTGACGCACGTGGATATTCTTTTACTAAATTGTCCTTTGCACATTTCAGTCTGGCCCGAACTTATGTTTTTGACGAGATGTGAATTTCTCTTGGTCTGCAGCTTTGCAGTCCATTCCTTTGCAAGACTCTTTTGACTGTCTTCTCCGAGACCACCATTCCAGACTTGGACAAGTCATTGTTCTGTGGTCTTTCAACACATCTCTCACTGAGTTTGTTTCCAGTCTTTTAAATAGTCTTTTTCCTACCTCTGGTAGGCTTGTTTCGTACCATTGGCTGTCTTTGCAATTCTTGACAATGCTTCTCGCTGCAATTCTTGACATTTGAGAATGCTGTGATAACTCCATCTCCTGCTTTGTGTGCATCAACAATGCCTTTTCTCAAGTATAATCTAATTTATTTTACTTTTGGAATGATGCTTTCGCAGTCCTGAATCATCCATCTTGAACTGAATCTTCTCTCCTGCTCCAGAGGTCCCACTTATAAAGTCACTTTAACCGGTGACTTCAGTTAGGTTAAAGCAATCAGAGCACAATGACCCCAACACTTGCTGTCTCTCAAACCGGTGGAAGGCTTAACAAAGCTAATAATTTTGACTCTACTATATATTTTATTGTGATATGACTTGTGAAACTAAAAATATCGGCAGGATCCAATAGCCAATCCAATGCATATCTATCTATCTATCTATCTATCTATCTATCTATCTATCTATCTATCTATCTATCTATCTATCTATCTATCTATCTATCTATCTATCTATCTATCTATCTATCTAATCTATCTATCTATCTATCTATCTATCTATCTATGGTTTTCCTTAAATTACTGATATGTGTTAAATATCCTTTAATTAACCTCTAACATTGGAACTTTGAAAGACGGGGGTTTCACTGAATGCTTCTTTCTTTCTTGACCACGTCCCCCCCTTAAGTCAACTGAAATTCACAAATGAAATAAACAAGGAACTTTTCGACCATTCCTGCAAGGAGCGACCGCGTGACTGCATTTGAAGGACCGGAGCGACGCTTTAATGCTTTGCAGCATCCCCTGCTCCTGTTTTGTGGACCGTTCCTCAATTCTTGCACGTACAGTCTTGAGTGGGAGCAGCGCACACCGACCAAGGTGCTCGTGGATGAAGCGAAACGCTGGGCTCAGGACTCTGTACAGCGCAATTCCAGCACTAATGGATATTTCCGGGGCTTTGTTGTACCTTTTCCTTTTTTCCAAACCAGGTAAGACGAAGGAGTTTTGACAAAATGACGATGGTAATTCTTGTTGCTTATCTTTACCTCATTTCTCACTTACGCGAAAGTGAGCAATTGAAAACATGGTGAAATATTTGTTGAAATCATTTGCCGTTTGCAAAGTAAGAGCATGTACGATATAAGAACAACTCTTTTTTTTTTCTTTTCTTTTTTTTTCGCCTAATCCAGCCGCAGCGAGGGAATACAAGAGTGAGCTGCGAACAAATAGCGTGCATTTTCATTGCAAGAATCACATTCATGACATGCATGAACAACACAACCGCACAATTTAAGATGAGCAGCGGCCGCAGCAATAATGTGTCATGACTGAAGGTGTGCTGCTGCTTGATTGAAATCCGGTCTGTTTTTTCTCTTCACCAGTTTTGGCTTTTGGGTCAGATGAAGACTACCAAATTGATATAATTAATGAACTCGACTTGGCAAACGCTACCTATGGAATTACCCAAGTGGCCGGACTTCACAACAACAGCAAAGCTTTCATATTTCGAGGTAAGATTAACGAAAAGTTGTAATATCTGGTTTTATGCTTAGTGGCTCCTTGCACTCACACATGCTTTCTCCTTCACAAATACTCCTATTTGTGGGGGAGCAGAAATCCACATGAGAGCATTTTCAATGAAATTACACACATATGTATCAGCAAAAGCATCAGAACATACTTTTGGAGCAAACGAAGAGACAAAATTAAACTTCTGAATACTTTATATCCTGTGGATTGATTTTAAATAAATAAATAAATAGCAATGACTGAACAATGTTAAAAAAATATATATATCATTGCACGAGCAGAGTTACAGCATTCAAAATGTGAACGTAGTGACTACTCACACACAGAAAACCCATACTGCCTATTGGACTTTTTTTTTTTTTTTTTAAAAACATGTTTTGTGGGAAATTATTTGCCCAAATGTAACTGATCAAAAAGCACACAAATGATGGCACAAGACATCAGGATCTAAACCGGTAAAGTATTCCACCGCTCTTTGGGTTCTCTGGTGCCAAAAATGCCCGTTACGAATTATCTACACGAAATGCATCATTGTGCCATGTGTGCCTTGAATTTTTAGGGGGATTGGATGCGACGAAGTGATATGAAATAAAGCTTAGTCAAAAGGTTGACTTCCTTGCTCCAAAGGTCTGTTAAACAGTTGGTGTGTCAGAAATCTGACGAAACCTTTGCTTGACGTATACTGTTGAAAAGAGATGCAGATGCTTTTTCAGAGATCTCTCTGTACTCGTGTTTTGCCCTCAGCATTAAATTTATTGTTCCAGGCTATAAAAGGTGTAGAATGAAAAAAGGTGCAGTGTATTTGTTGTGTGTTTATGTGTTTTAGACTGAGTGAGATTCAAAGAAATGTATAAACACTACGCCTTGCTTTGTGTTTCCATATAATAGTTTCCTCCGTCATTGTCTACAAATACACAATTGGCAACAATGACACTAATAATACCAGGTGCTTCTGGGCATAATTCTAAGTGAACATATACATTCCATTTGATTCTCTGTTGGGAGGATGATGAAATACTGTTAGAAAGCCTGACCCATAAAAATTTAAGAAAATGTTTTTTTTTTTTTTTAAATACTTTTCTGTTGGAAAAAAAATAACACTTTAAGGATGGTGGCACAAACACAGTTTGCTTGAATCAAATTTTGTATCCTTGGATTTTAAGATGCATTTAGGAGCAATAGAGGCTTTGTGAGAGTGTGCGCTTGTGTGTATGCCAGAAGCTAAGATTGAATGAATGCAGGATGCAGAACACCTAATTAGCCAAATATGAGGCAGAGCTGTCCAAATTTGAAAAATGGAGGAGACCCAGGATTCACAGTTGTTTATTTATTTATTTATTTATTTATTTTTTTTTTTAAATACATGTGACATGTGGGCACTTACCCATTGCTTCCAATCTGCTATCCTTATGGTTTCTTGGTTACCAGTGTTGAGCTGCACGACTGCTGATCTGGGAAACTAAAAAGCGTTCTACAGTTGACAAACATAAGTGCCATGATTTCATTTCACACACTGTACAGTGAAAACTCCCCTTTTTGAAAAGCACATTTTTGACAGTATTTCACTTCCCGCCATGTTAATTCAAGTTTTTCTTGCATGAATCCACTATAAAACAAAAAAAGGAAACACAAAGCTCAAGGAAGTTTTCCGCTATTGTCTGTCAACATACATACAACTTAATTCCAGTAGTATGTTACAAAAATGGCACAAGGTTAAACTATTATCTGCAAATATCCTCCTGTTGTGGCTAAAATTAGTTTTGAAAATACAAGTAGTTTTACTCTATTCTAGATTTTCAGTGTCGTGAATGTTCAAGATTCACAGATGCAGTTATAGTTACAGATTTTTTTGAAGGACTCTATACTCTATTTTCTGAAAACTCACCCATTTACAGTTTTTTTTTTTTTTGCTCAGATTGTTGCGCTGTCCACTAGGAAACTTGTGCTTTGCTGTCACCTTGAAGCCACAGGAGAAAAATGTTTCAAAATTAGACTAACTTAAAAATCAACTTGTATGTACAATATCCAACAGAGACCTTACGACTGTAGTATTATGTGATAGGGGGCCTCCTGTAGGTGGCGATATTATGCAATTCACACTTGTGTATACTCATCTTTATGGTTGGCGAGATCTATCATAGCTTTTATGACCCAGTTAAACGGACAACTCAGTTTAAAAAATGGAGAGTCCCATGTTCTACAAACACTCTCTGATTAACAGGCTGTTCAAATTCGAAGCTGAGGGGGGGCTACTGGAACTGAGTGATTATTTGTGAAATGTATGTTCATTTTGGAATGTAGTTCAGGCGGCTCTAGAAAGAGGCAACAAAGTGTTGCCTCTCTACTTTGGAGAGTTTTTGTCCAAAGTAGAGAGAGAGAGAGAGAGAGAGAGAGAGAGAGAAAGAGAGACTTTGCCTGGCTGAACAGTGGGTATCAAGTGAGTCCCTAACAGTAGATGCTTCACCGAAATAATCATCCCAGCATGTCTTTATCTCATCTCTCCATCACTTCATCTCTAGTCCCAAGATTATTGCACCACTGCACTTAATGAAAGCCAGTTTAGGATAGGAGGCTGAACGAACCCCGCACTAAAAGGTCTTTATCTCAGTGTGTGTGATCCGGCCTTTTGAGGAACAAAAAGGGAAAACATGCTAATGCTCTCCCGCTGAGCAATGATAACCGGGAACAAAACACAACGAAATATTAGCATATGTGTAATAGTTTGTACTTTTCATGAACATGATTGCTTACATTTGTGTGGATACACTGCTAACACATCATGTTGCTACTAGCCAGTTTTGCGTCTGTGGGATGATCAAAAGTACTGATTGTATAAAATATTTATTTTATAAACTTTTATATAGATAACTGGTGAGCATATCTGCCTCAAAGTTCTCAGGAACTTGGTTCAAATCCCAGCCTTGGAGTTTGCACATTTTCCCCATGCCTGTGTGGGTTTTCTTCCGGCACTCTGGTTTCCTCTCACATCCCCAGGACATGCGTGTTGGGTTAACCGAGGACTCTAAATTGCCCGTAGTTTTGAATGTGAGTCTGAATTGTTGGTTGTGTGCCCTGCAATTGACTGGCATCTAGTTCAAGGTGTACCCTGCCTCTTGCCCAAAGAAAGCTGGGATAGACTGGCACACCTATGACTCTATTGAGGATAAGTGGCATGGAAAATGGATGGATGGGTATTTATAACTACAGTTTTTCCAGATATCTGTTGTGGCCAGAGCTCAAGGCCACACTGAATCTCTTGAGATTATAGGTCGGAACCTGCCAGATGGTCACCACGTAAGAATTCAGTATTGAAACAACGTAGCTTGCCTTTCCTTTAGATGAATGTAATGATTGAATATGTGTGGACTCGTAAAGAACCACTCAAGTATCTGGAAACACTTCCTCATACTGTGGATGAGAGATTTTTTCCAAACATTTGTGTGGTACATTAAAACCTATCCACACATTCACCGATGCGAATGAGGTATTTAGTGAAAATTCATCCTACAATGGCAACATGAAGGTCAGTTCGGTGAAGCGCTATGAGACCAATGGCCCTGAATAAACAAGCAACAACACTAATCACTCGTGTATGTAAAACAATAAAATGTATTGGTAGGTTGACTTTTTCTGTGCCCCAAATTATGAGCCAAATTTTTGCTTTGTGTTAAAGGGGGCTTCAATTATCCTGCTGCTTGAGTGAAAGGGGAGGGGGGGGGGAGTCAACCATAGTACTGATATTCTGTCACATGTGTACAAACAGAGCCACAGACTTGATACACTTTCGGCTGTTTAATGAACAACTAAATAAAAATGAAATGATCAATCTAAGGTCACTAATGCTATAGTGGTACACACACCTGACTTGGGTGCAGGTAGTTTGGGATCAATTCCCGCTCAGTGATGGTGTCAATTATGTGGCCTGTGACGGACTGTTTAGTGCAAGGTGTTGTTTGCCTTTCGCCCAATGCTAGCTGCATTAGGCTCCAGCACTCCTACAAACCTTGTGAGGATAAGTGGCTTGGAAAATGGATGGATAATCAATCTGACGTTGGACACAAGAAATTATTGATAGCGACTCATGCATATTATGCAGTTCCTCTGGGCGTGCCTCTTCCTCTTGGCGCTGCTCTGCTGTAGTGTCTCTTTCTGCTGAAGCACCTTGGTTGCGGGTGGAAAAACATAGCTATGGGTCGTTGTTGGCGGTCTTTTTTTTTTTTCCTTCTGGTCAAGAATCTTCTTATAAGCAGACATGCCTCCTTTGATTATATTTGAAAACTGATGCCGTGGGGCCCGCTGGCCTCCCCCGGTGCTCAGGGTGGGCAATTGTGCTGGTGCACCGCTCCTGTGGTGGCCCCCGAACCTCGCTCCCAGAGGAGCGCACTTGAGCTCAGTGAAGTTCGCAGAAGGTCAATCCATATCCTCCACACCGAGTGTTCTGTACAGTCCAGAGTGCGTTAAGCTTCCCTAATTTACATAATTGTTTGACGTTAGCAGTGTGGCTCTTTTGTGCTGAAGACGAAGAAGCGGACTCAAGCGTTGAGAAAGTGCTTCCTCCTCCTCTAGCACGTGATCGCTTGACAACTGTGGCCATTAAACTAAGCAAACTACAATGAGCTCGGGTGCACAGTGGGGATTGGCGGTCGCCGAGGGAACTGAAGCTATGACGCTTTGTGCGGGTGTGCCCAAATGCCGCGGGGCCTGCCGCCCACACCTGACAATGGTCTACAGTCCTTTAGTCATCGGGACGAGGAACACAATATGGGCTTTCCCTTAGCGAGTCAGGTATAGAACACAATGCGCATTCATACGCTGTCAAAAAAAGCCTGCTCGACAGTATAAAATTGCACATACACACAAAATATGCATACAATAGTGTGGCTGTGTAAAGTGAACCGCGTTGTAGTGAGGGAACACTGTGTAACAAAAAAGGGTAGAATTATTATTTTTTTGGTTTGGGGGGGGGGTCTGGAGCAGATTAATGGTATTTTAGTTCATTTTAACATGGAAAACTGATTTGATATGCAACTAAAATGAGTTATGACCTTGGCGAACTTGTAATGCCCAGCATAGTATTTGTTACTTTTAATATAATATATATGTATGTATGTATGTATATACACACTTGCACCATTGATATTTGAATGCTTGAACCATATTACAATTCTGTGATATCAGATAAAATACACCGTTTTTGACGGGAGAAATGACCACGGTACAGTGTAGAATAATCGATTAAGTTAAAATCATGTAGTGTCAATTCAAATGGCACCACAGAGGAAATCACAGACTCATCCAAAAGGAGCTGACAGCCATTTTAGAAAAACACTGCTTTGGAACTGTAAGTCAGGCTGGGGGCGGCACTTGCAGGTCCCTGCAGTCATCATTCAACTGCTGTTTTACATTAAGAGGCCAGCGAACTCGAGTTGCCTGTTGCTTTGAAACAGAGATGCATACTCTAAGTATGGACATTACGTAGGTGATGTTTTGTATTTGTTGACTCTGAACCAGTGGGAGTTACGCAGGCACCAAACTGAGCAGAAGCACCAACACTGTTACCAAGACGGTAAACAGTGCAATAGCATTAGTAGGTACTCTAATGAATGAATTAATGGCATTCATTGTCATCGCACGCAACTGTACAAGTAAATTGGAGAGCCTCTCCTGAGTCAGTGCATACATAAGAGCAAAATAAGAATAAAAATACACGTGTAAAATGGTATGTATTAAAAAGTATTTCTCAAGCTATTGAAATCACCGTGCCTTTGCATTAAACAGCATGGCTAGAGGAACGATGAGCGTTCAGAGTGATGACGGCTTGCGGGAAAAAAAACTTTCTCAGTCTGTTGGGCCTTCCTTTTGCGCATCTGTACCGCCTTCCAGATGACAGGAACACAAACAGTTGAAAGCTGGGCTGTGTAGTGTTCTTAATAATGTTCTGGGGTCTGGTGAGGCACAGAGAGGAATAAATGTCTGCCTCAGAGGGGAGAGGGCAGCCAACTATCTTCTGTGCTGTTTTAAATGACCTCTGAAGCCCTGCTCAGTCTGCTTCAGTGCAGCTCCCATATCAAATGGAAATATCAGCAGGCTGTGAATGGATGACCAGCCGCAACTTTGTGTACAGGCTGTTTTTCCTGAGGACTCTCAGGAAGTGGAGACGCTGTTGAACCTTCTTGATGACTGCTGAGTGTTGTCTGTCCAGGAGAGGTCCTCCAGAAATCAGCACTTCCAGGAACCTGAATGTGTGGACTCTCTCCACACACACGCTGTTGATGAAGAGAGGAGCTGGTTTGTTTCTGTTCCTCCTGAAGTCCACAATGATCTCCTTTATTTTTATAGTGTTCAGTGCCAGATTGTTGTCTACGCACCAGTTTGTGAGATTCTGGACCTCTTCTCTGAAGAGTGCCTCGTCTCCCTTTGAGATCAGACCAATCACCCTTGTGTTGTCAGTGATGATGATGTTATTTTTGTGGACTGGGCTGCAATCAACGGTATGAAGACAGTATAGAGGGGGCTCATCACGCAGCCCTGTGGTGAGCCAATACTCAGTGTGCAGGTGGAGGAAAGGTTGGTGCTGAATCTCAGTAGCTGTATGTGGTCTGGTAGTCAAAAGGTCCTTGATCTATGTCCATGTGAGAGGAGGCAGGCCCAGGACGTCTTGTTTAGTCAACAGAATGTCCAGAATGATTGTGTTAAAGGCCGAGCTCTAATCCACACATAATATCCTAGCATAGCTCTGCGGTTGATCCAGGTGACTCAAAACAGCATGCAGCACGCGTCCTCTGTTGTTCTATTCACCCGGTATGTGAACACGTGAGAGTCAAAGTTGGGGGGGGGGGGGGGGGGGGGTTAGTCTTTAATGTACTGGAGAACCAGCCTTTTGAAACACTTCATAATGATATCTGTAAGAGCAAAAAGGCCATAGTCATTGAGACGAGTTCAGGATTCCATTTTGGGGATGGGAATGATTGTTATAGATTTCAAAGAAGTGGAGATGCTTGGACGAGTGAAATGTTAATGATCTTGCAGAAGATGATGGACAGCTGGTGGGCATATGCTCTGAGCACCTTGCCTGGTACTCAGTCTTAGCCCACACCCTTCCTGGGGTTCACGGCCAGGACCACATTAATTGGACACTCTAAATTTCCCTTGGGTCTGATTGTGAGTGCGACAGTTGTCTGTCTTCATGTGCCCTGCGATTGGCTGGCAATGAGTTCAAGGTGTATTTTTCCTCCTGCCCGTTGATAGTTGGGATTAACTCTGGCACTCCCATAACCCTTGTGAGGATAGGCAGCTCAGAAAATGGATGGATGGATGGATTCATTGATAGATGTATGGATGATTTGTCAATGTTGGAAATGTTTTTACCCAAAATATGTGGTCCTCAGCTTCACATAGTTTACCGAGATTGCCAAGACTTTCCACAACTCAATATAAGAAAGGAGCATGAGACATGCAGGGATGTTGTATTGATGTTCAATTTATAATTTGGATAAGGTGCAACAAAAATAATTTACTTGTTAACCAGATAGATGTCTGCCATTTCAAAGTGTTTATTAAAAGACAAAGAAAATGGGGAAAAAAAATGCAATCAGCCCCTGTGAAGTCAGTGCTGAACTGAAACTCTACTTTCACAGATTTTCTTCTTTTTTTCTGTTGTTGTGTTGGTTTATTTATAATTAACTGGCATAAACTTTATATTCTTTTGTGCCATTAGGAACAGTAGGCCTCGTCAGCAAAGTAATTGAGATGAAAACTAGTTGACTTTATAGCTATTGCAGATTCCAGCAAAAAGTAAATCAACCAAACCTCAGAGTATAGTAAATGCAAATGTCCCACCAACATTTCATGTTGGTCAGTTCACAAACTGTAAAAGTGTCATTGTGTTAATAAAGAGATGTGATAAGTAGACACACAATTTCAACTTAGTTAACAAAGAATTGAGTACCTCTGAGCTGATGCCACAGGTAGCCCAAGAAGTTGTAACTTTACTGTATTTTCACATAAATCTTACTAATGGTGTAAATACTGTAAGTGTACAGTTAAAAATGACATTCATTTTTAATAACCGCCATACAACTGGTAAGCGGCCACACATAAAAGAGGCTCAAAGTACTTCACAGGGCCCCACATGGCAAAAACTGAGAATGTCCCCTAACCTACAAACCCAATTGGGCAAGCAAAAACTGAAAACCCTATTTGGGAAGAAAAGAAGGGACTACGGATGAAGGAGCTCCACCTTCCAGACTGACCAGGCTGCAATGGATGTCGAGTGGGCAACATTTATCGCATGGCCTCATACTGTAGAATGTTAGTTTTGTAAAATGGCATCAGAGTCCATATAATGAGACGAAGCGCCACGGATAGATATGCCCACTAGAAAGTGGTTCAGTCTCAGGACCCGGCGCAGTTGGTTGAAGCAGAATCTCCCAGAGTGACGCTACCGGGAAGTGGTCCACCTATGATCTTGTCCCAGCCGGTTGGTGGAGAATCCATAGAGCAACACCCTTACATTTGGTCATCACCACCTAGCCCCCTCTCTGAACAAGTAAAAAGGTGGAGAGAACAAGTAGTAGTAGTAGTAGTAGTAGTAAAACAGGCCCATGTGTACTTTAACAGTGTAAAAATATGTCTTAAGATGAGATTTAATCATTTCTATTGATTTAGCAGCTATAATATCCACAGGTAGGACCTTCACAACACATCAAAATCATGTGAACTGGTTACCACGTGTTAGTTTGCGTCACATTTTTTTTTTTTTTTTTTGTGAAAAGCATGCACAGACTGCAGCATGGAGAGACGTGTAGCGCCCAGGTAGCAGCTATCATTCCGTTTCACATCACGATCACAGAGTCTGTGGCTCTGCTCTCCTCTGGTTTGTCCAATATGTACAGGGGATAGTGAGTCTATCCAAGTAACTGAGTCCCACCTGAAGGTATTTTTACTTGACCAAATGGTGCCTTGTCCGAGGAGTGGTCAATTTACCAGTTTTTTTTTTTTTTTTTGGGTTACAAACTGGGCATTGTGTGTAATGATTCAGATATTGTCTGAGATTGTTGAGCATTAAGTGCAATGTTTGAAGTTATGCACTGTAAGTCTAACAAAATTATTTACAACAGATGTGACTTGTTTGCTAATAAAACAATCGATGAGTATGATTTTTGCCAAGTGGGAGTGTGCATAAAAACATCCATATTTTTCTCCACATATTTTCACTATTGTTTTGTCTAGCGTACTTTGCTTCTCTTCAGTCAAATGGAAGTCAGTGACATGTCAACCCTCAACTCAAAAGGGGAAACAGGAAACTAATGATGAACACAAGTTGGAGGGGGAAAAAAAGAAAGCCATGGAATACAACAGAGTGAAACAGACAGTGAATCAAGTCCAACATAGAACAAGAGGTTATTTCAACAGACTAATTTAAATGTCGTTTCATAGGAACCCATCAGCTTGGTACAGGTAACCATGGTTTTCTCGTTTGTTTAAAAAGACGTAAATATCTTTTACAGTATCTGCTCAAGATAAATGTATTTTTGTCTAGCAATTGAAGGAATGTTTTGCCCCTTTTAAAAGGTCTATGTGCACTCCAACAGGAATAGAGAACTAAGCTTCTTATAACAGAATAGAAAATGGCAATTTCAAGAGCTCACTTATAGCTCAGTGTTACGCTCGAGTGTCAGATTCAACCCAAAAGTAAAGCCACAACAACTTGAGCAAAACAATTTTATGTAGACTGGGAGCATGCAAACGTGAGCGAAACAAATCACAATAATGAAAAACAATGTCAACAATGGGTTGACGCAGAAACACTTTTAAGCAGTGAACATTGAATAAACTGAGATGGATTGATGGGTGAAGCACCACGAGAGCTCAGCATCGAAATAGAAAGTACACAAGAAACTAAACAGAAAAATAGTGAAAACAGCAGAGCAGCAAAAACCAATAACGAAAATACAGAGTCAAATCAGAAGTAGACTACCACTGGGGGGGAAAAAAGTAATTAACACCAACAGAAAAAAGTCCTCCTGTTTCCTTGACCAAATCGCAGGCTCGTGACAGATTTTGGAAATCAACCCAGCTATGACTGAAAAGAGAGAATTAAACATGTTATTTTTTTGGACAATTTATGCAGCTTCTTAAAACATTTGCAAATAACTGAAGGTTTGATGTCCCCCTCCCTTCTAAGATTGTAGTTTCTATTCATACCTCGTCTACAGACTCGAGGCAGGATGCATATGACACAGACATGACCACGTCTCATCCAGGCAGGCTACGGGCAAGTCACAGACTATGCACTATGTAGTATCTGAGCAATACTACGACAATAAAGGCTTACAGTGCCACCAAAATCAATGAAGGTTATCAAATCTTTCATCTTTAATGTATGAGCTTCCTGGCTGTCCTACACTGGAGGAGGATGCGAGACATTGGTCCCCTCCTCAAAGGAACCTCGATGGAATCTAAATTTTTCATCGTACATAAAGGGGATATCTCTAAAAGGCACAGACGTGTTACAATTACGTCCTTGCTGTCAAATTAAAGGCAATGTGTAATGATGACCAGGCAATAAAATGTGCCTGTGTAGTGTGTCCTTATGAGGGCATCAAACTCTCATCTAGCGCTCATAATTTAGTACCCTTTAAAAATACTGCATAACAAAATAGCACACTACACTGTCCTATAATCTTTTTATGTGTTTGATGTATACATATTGTATGTATACACAGGCACACATGTATGTATCGTATATTGATTTTTGGATAAAGCTGATTTAAGGGAAACAAAAAAAAAAAAAACAAGCGTGATCTATGTTCAATGTTATCAAGCTATTTCTGTCTCAAGGGGCGACCACCTCTCGTGTTAGATGTGTACAACTTGAGGAAAAAGTGATGTAAAACCTCTCTATCATTATCTGAAGTTTGCTTCAGGAATTAAATAAGAGTCCTCAATTCGAAACGTCTTGTTGTACACAAACGTTAAAGGTAGTGGAATTTTATATAATATGTAACTAAATTTGAAAGGGACAAAGTTAGAGGGAAGCTTGTCATTTAGATACAACTATAAAAAAATTAGTTACAGTATATGATAACATGCTTGGCCTGCTATGTCTATTAAAAGTCTTCAAAGCTTCAGCCTTGGGAACATGCAAACAAACCTTTATACTAAAGCACCTAAGAACATCAGATAAAGCACAACCCATGAAAATTTAGCAACGTCTACACAAGAAGGCGAGTTGTCACTTACCTTGAGAAGAAGTGGTTTAGGAAAACACGTTGAGGAGCTGTTAGCATGGGTTTGTCACGTCTCGGGAGAGGACACACATGGCTAGAAAATGAATAACTTTGATGAACGTGATGAAGGCTTCTGCACAAAAAGTATGAAAAGCGAAGCCTGTATACTCATCGTCAGCATTTCTATATGTGCAGTATCATGTGATTATGATCAAATGTATTGGATACCAGAAACCCAAATCCCCATCAAGCAGGGACAAAACATCAATAAAAACTAGAATACAGCAATTATTTTTCAACCTATAATTGGGAGAATACATGACCAGGATAAGATATATTTTTCAAATTGATTTTTTTTTTTGGGCAATTATACCTTCACTTTCCGTTTTATGCTGGCAACACACAGCAAAAATATTGTGGCAGGTGCAAAAAAAAAAAAACAAAACGCTGATGAATGCTCAAAAATGAGGTGTGGAACAAGGCTCAGTTGTTCACAAGCAAGAATGGGGTGAGGTTCACAACTTGTGTACAGCTAACTACTTGAGCAAATAGTCCAAAAGTTCAAGAACAATATTTTTCAATGTATGATTTCAAGTGACTTTGGGTCCCAGCTTTTTGGGATAATTTCTGAAGAATCAAATTCAAAATGAGTGAACAATTGCCCAAAAAAATGGACGCTGAGAGTGGAAGGACCACACATGCCTTTTCTCAAACAGTGTTCCTGTAATATAGATCAGGAAGAATAATTTACAAAAATGATGCTCTGCCTTTTTCTACAGTGATTCATTCCTGTGCTGTGTTTAAATTGAATGGGCTACTCAGGGTTGTGCTGGTAAAGTATCACAAGGTTTTATAGCTGTCACCATCCTCCTTAAACAGCTTGTGGCTCCAAGTCAATTAGAGAAAATGGTTTTATAATCTACAAAAGAGAGAAGAGCAATTGAACTCTTTTTGGGGACAATTTCAAGCACCTCACTTGAATTTAAACCTCAGCTGCAACAAGCTTAATGAGGAGAAAATGTAGAACCTCCCACCTTTTTATCTGGAGTTCAATAAATAAGTAGAGCATTAACTTGACAAGGCGCCATGATGGCGAAACCCGTTAGGGTGTTGGCCTCACTCTTCTGAGGACTGGGGTTCGAAACCCGGCCCCAGCTGTGTTGAGTTTGCAGCTCCTCTCCGTGCCTGCGTGGGTTTCCTCCGGGCACTTCGGTTTAGTGCCACATCCGCAAAATATGCATTAATTGGACACTCTAAATTGCCCCTAGGTGTGATTTTGACTGTGACTGTTGTCTGTCTCTCTGTGCCCTGTGATTGGCTGGCAACCAGTTCAGGGTGTACCCCGCCTCCTGCCTGATGATGGCTGGGATAGACCCCAACACTCCCGCAACCCTCATGAGGATAAGCGGCTCAGAAAATGGAGGAGTATATAACTTGACAGGGCAACATGATTGACTGATGACCGTTCATGTGTCACTGTGACACTCCGCCTCAGGAAATGAAAGTCCACACAATATGCCCTTTCCCAAACCAACACACACACACACACACACACACACACACACATGGTCGTAATTTTTTACTAATTTCAAATTAACAAATGAGTTATTGAGAGAGAATATCATTTTGTCTTGGCAAACAAGGGTAACATCTGAAAAGACATTTGTTGCAGTCATGCTTTTTTTTCCCAGGAAAGTATTACCGCACTCAGTTACTTCACTTGGGCCCCATGCTAGTAACAGAACAGTCACATGTCAACATTCTCATTTGTGGACATATTAAAGTCTTCGGTTAGTCGAATATGCATTTTTTTTATTTGAAAGTGAGCAAGCAGGAGTTCCCAGGAGAAAACTGAGCATTTGAAGTACAATTTCCTGGGCCCGGTTGTTCAAAAACTGTCATTTAGATCAAAACGATCCAGATTTTGAAATTCTTGTTTTTCCTGTCCATGATCATGATCATGTTTCAAATGGACCGCATATGTACAAAGTTCCTTTTCTTTCCCAGTTGCTCAAAGTAAAATTGGATGGGATCAGTCTGATCCAGATTCAAACTTTTAAGATAACCAAATCAGGATAATGAATGTTGTAAATGAAACTGCACATCGCTGAAGGCTTACAAGGTACAACTGTTAGAGTAGCCAGCATGACATAACGCATTTTCTATTAATTTGAAGGACCAAAAAGCACGTAAAAACATAGCCCCTTTAGATTAGCTTTTACCAGACAAATTAAATTCAGACTTAAAATTTCATCCTTGAAAGCTGAAGCCAGTCAACAAACTGAGGGCATAAATGGAGTTCTGAAAAGATGCTTTGCATTCCTCAGATGCTTGTGAGTTGAAACCCAAGGAAGGTGCAACATAATACTTGTTTGTATTGGTATGCCACAAAGCCGAATGTTCCTCTCTGTGATGAGCTCAATGATTCACTCGAAGCATCTGAAAATGAAATCACACCAACTTGTTTTCAGAATATTTTTTACAACTTTTAAAAGGTTTATTTCTCCTTCAATACTCTAGTTTGAAGTACTTTAATCTTAAATGTATACTTTGATGATAAATATTTCTTTGACCAGTTAGATTTTTGTTCTGTTCCTGAAATCCATCTTGAATACACTTAAGAGCAGCATTAAGAATAAACCCAATTTTTTAAAATTAGTTTTACCAAAAGATTTTGAACAAAACAATTTGATTCCATGACCATATCTGATTTTAGAATCAGAGTTTGGCTTTAAACAACCCTTTTTCAAGAATTGATTCACTTTGCTTAAAACCCAGAAATGTGGACACTCACCTGGGATGAGTAGGTGAGTACCAGCCACAAAATGAGCAGGTTCTTGAATATTAACTGACAAAATACAGTACATCACATGGTTGCTGGTTTCAAATCCCTTCATTTGCAAGTGGTTTTGGTGTACAAAGACTATTGCATTTTCTCGCCAAAACGCATAGATGTCAGTCAACCTTCAACCGAACACTGATACATTGTGACCTATGTTATGCATAAAATTATAGGGAAAAAAAATTGATTCTGATGGATTCTAATCTTTCTTTGACACTGGAGCTTTGATATGCATATGTCAAACAAACATATTGAGTGATAAAACAAACATTGTTACGAATCAGTCAACTGAATTTCATTTATGAAACACGTTTCATCCAGTGAAATGCACCACAAAGCGCTTTACATAATGTGACATGGTCACATGTGTAGGGCATGTAATGGATTTTGTTTTGGGCGACGCAAAGATGTTAGAGATTATCTCTATAAAGAAGCACCTCTAAGTGACCTTTGCTCAAATTATCCCCCCCCCCCCCCTGTCTTCTCCTTATATGACGACATCTTATCGCATCTTCCAGGGCTGCTCTGTCTGCTGCACCTGCTGCACCACCTGTTTTTTTTTTTTTTCCAAAACCTGCACTTGTCTCCATCCTCTTTATAACATTCTGGATTGGAAAACGTTACACCAATTTTGGAGTGATCAACAATGTGACTTGTGGGTAAACGATTAGGGAGCCTGCCCATCAACATGATTGCATGATGATTAGCTCATTTGAAGATTGCTTGCTTTAGGTGACATTTAATGATGTGGTAGTTTACAGCACTCAGGGGATGAGAGCTGTTTTCCCAGTCTCATTTTTTTCTCTTTTTTTTTTTTTTTTTTTAAGTATGCAGAGCATTGCTAATTGAGATACAGTACATCACTATGTAAACAGCTCCGAGGATAGTTGGTGAACAGGTTGGTTTGTTCTGATGACTCAGATTGAGTTTTTAGAAAGCAATTGATAACGGACTTTCTGATCTTTACATGATTTAGTCCACTGATCAAATTTGAATGAGGAAATCATTAGGATCAGATTTTTGTATGATTTCACTTCAGTTCAAATGCATAAAGAAAAATGTTTAAATGCATAAAATAACACGTTCCCTCCTTAAGAATGACTATTAAAATACACCACCTCTCCCAAGCAGCGTTACTCAAGAGTAAATGTAATCGTACGTGTGTGTGTGTGTGGTGTGTGTGTGTGTGTGTATGTGTGTATGTGTGTGAGATCTTTGGGTGACGAGGCTGACTGCTTGGAAGGTCTATGAGAAGGGATTGATTTTGAAATCCACACCCCTACTTTTATTTAGTAAATGAGAAAACACAGTTGTGCTTATATGTTTCATAATCCAACCAGAATTTGTAATATGGATATAATTCTTTAAAGAAAACAAAAAGGCCCAAATGAAAATCATTTATTTTAATGGCATTCATTGAGCAGAACTGTATATGCAGTCATATGTACCACAGTCACATTGGAATGAAAGGCTCCACCTCTTTCATTTGCTCCATGTATAATGTGCATGATTGACAATTTTTTGGGGGAAGAAAACCTCAAGAAATTACGGTACATAATTCTAACGCTGCACTTGCTCTCAATTTGGCCTGAAAAGTTAGTTGGCACGAGCGGACGCTCCTGTTGAAACGTTGCATGACATTAAACGTGACATTTTTGTTTCAACCAACATAAACACAAGTGCATTTTTCTACCAATGAGTCAAGGTATTAAACGCAAATTTCCTTTTAATTTGCATTGATTTTGAGACGAGTAAATCTGGGCCAATTTGCAACATAAAAAGTAGCATGAAATCCTCAATTAATTTCCAGTTTTTAAAAACTCGAGCTCATTTTATCCGTGTCGCTATCCTCTATGCAATGATAGATGTGTTAGTGTTATGTCTGTTTGTGTTACAGGTGGTTTGTGAATTTTAACAACATACCTACTAATAGAGATAGACAATGCAAGTAATACTAAATCCTTCTCAAACAACAGCTGTCATCTCCCAGGATTAAGCTTCTCAGTAACAAAATGTCATTTGCAACTAACTTCTTAATAATAAAATATATAAAATAAATCTGATAACATAAAATGGAAAATGTAGATATGAGCACACATTGACAAATAGAGTGAAGTCAAAAGAATGACTGGTCAAGGAGTTAACCAGTGCTTTGCTTAGGTGCATGTACAGGACAGGACAGTACTTTCAAATTTCCCAAATTCCACACTTTTATCTGCTTTTACCATGTTTTATAGCGCCAATATGGCTAAGTGGTTGTCACTGGCCAGACATCTGTGTACTGCCCTGTACGTATGTGGGGGGGGGTGTGTAGATAATGGCTTTCAAGGTGTGCATTGTTGTGCGTCTTATCTGAAAGACATCGACAATTATGTAGCAGCAGCCAGCCAATGATATTGCAGCAGGTCGCTTTTAACTCAAATGGAAATCATAAGCAATGTTCCCTCTAAGCTGTGCAATTGCGCACTTCTCGCACACTCTCAGCGCACAAGAAAACCTATCCGGCGTAGTGAACACACTGCAAATGAATTTGATATACGCTTTTTCCTGTATCATTTTGTGGTGTAATTCGGTGAGTGACAGCTGTCAAGCCAAACATACGATACGATGCAAATCACAATCACGGCATTGACAGTACTTGCGCATGTGATGTGCTCATACACACTCCATAACAATAACAGTGTGGTGGAGTTCAGTAATGCTAATGCTAACCCCATGTAATGGCGAAATGAGCGAGTCGTAAATGTGATGCGTCGGCTCCCCAAACCAAAGTAAAAAAGAACTGCGGTTCTTTTAAGATGGAATGGCTGTCGGAGTATGTGCAGAAGAACAGAAGAACAAGCAGTGAAACTCTGAGAGACCTTTTTTTTTTCGAGTGAGGAAAAAGTGCTCTGCCTAACATGCAGCGACGCTCAAGTTGTCCATGGAAGCTGGACTACCTCAAGCAACACATTCAGCAGAAAAGTCATTTGAATGCTATTTGAATTATACAAAGACTCAAGATGGGAAAAAGGATTGGCACATTATTACGAGATAGCGCAAATAACCGAGAGAAAAAGAACTGGCTGTCACACACACACAGGAATCTGACCCTGAGCAAGTTAAAGTTCCCATTGGCAATATTTTACGTGGCATTAACATGAATGCATCATGCATGAAGCAATTTGGTGAGGTGGCTGTGGAGTTTTGACCAACGTGTTCAATAGAATACTAGTGGGAGAGAAGATGCCAGAAGAATGGAGGAAAAGTGTGCTAGTCCCCATTTTTAAGAACATAGGCGATGTTCAGAATTGTGGAAACTACTGAGGAATAAAGATGATGAGCCACACAATGACATTATGGGAAAGAGTCGTGGAGGCTAGACTCAGGACAGAAGTATCTGCGAGCGAAAGTATGGTTTCATGCCTTGAAAGAGTACCACAGATGCACTATTTGCCTTAAGGATGGTCGTGGAAAAGTCAGAAGGAGCTACATTGTATCTTTGTAGACCTAGAGAAATCCTATGACAGAGTACCAAAAGAGGATCTGTGGTACTGCATATGGAAGTCTGGTGCGGCGGAGAAATATGTTAGAATAGCACAGGATATGCATGAGGGGAGCAAAAGAGCGGTGAGATGTGCCATTGGTGTGTCAGAAGAATTTAAAGTAGAGGTGTGACTGCATCAGGGTTCCGTGCTGAGCTCCTTCCTGTTTGCGGTAGTAATGGATAGGCTGACAGACGAGGTTAGACTGGATTCCCCTTGGGCCATGATGTTCGCAGATGATATTGTGATCTGCAGTGGGTGGAACAGTTGGCGGTAGGTGTATGGTGTTCTATGGGACAGAAGAGTATCCGCCAGGAAGAAGGGCAAAATTTATAAAACAGTGGTGAGGCTGCCAATGATGTACCGATTAGACACGGTGGCCCTGAAGAAATAACAGGAAGCAGAACCTGAGGTAGCAGAAATGAAGATGTTGAGGTTCTCGCTCGGTGTGAACAGGTTGGATAGGATTAGAAATTAGCTCATTAGAGGGATAGCCAAAGTTGGATGTTTTGAAGACAACGTGAGAGAGAACAGACTTCGATGGTTTTGACATGTCCAGAGGTGAGAGAGTGAGTATGTTGGTAGAAGGGTGCTGAGGATTGAGCTGCCAGGGAAAAGAGTGAGAGGAGGACCAAAGAAAAGCTTGATGGACGTTGTGAGGGAGGACATGAGGACAGTGGGTATTAGACAGGAGGATTCACGGGATTGGCTTAAATGGAAAAAGATAACACGCTGTGGTGACCCCGAACGGGACAAGCCGAAAGAAAAAGAAGATTAAAATGAATGCATCAATGATGTCAGTCCAACGCTTATGGCTATGCTATCCTGAGAACACCCAATCTCGTCATATCTTGGAAGCTAAGCGGGTTTGGCCCTGGTTCGTACTTGGTTGGGAGACTGCCTGGGAGTACCAGTTGGTGTAAGCTTCTCTCCTTGGCTAAATGCAGAGGGGTTGCGTGAGGAAGGGCATCCGGCATAAAACTGTGGCAAATAAATATATGCGTTAATCTAAGATGACACGCTGTGACGACCCCTAATGGGACAAGCCGAAAGGAAAAGAAGAAGAGGAAGAATGCTGTCATTCAACAAATCCACGATCACATGACAATGTAAGTAAAACAGAAAGCTGGCGAAACAAAAACTATACCTTTTGAATTTGTGAATTCAATAAATGAGAAAGGGATTGTGTAAGTTTAAAAATGCACCCTGACATACCCTAATAGTAGATGGCCGCACAGAATTGACATAGGACACAAAATGGCAGTCATATACAGTACATCAAATTCAGGGAGGAAAATGATGTCAGTTATAAAACTGTAAGTTGGCCAGGTGAGTGATATTAAAAGTAAACTAATGGAATTTGCTGTTGTAATTTGCTTCTTTTAATAAACCATGAAACCTTCTATGATGATGTGTGATACTTGTGTGTGTGTGGCCACAGTGAGCACTTCTGATGTTGCTCACAGTGGTCCGCAGTGTGCTCAGGGATCTTGTCTGTATGCCCAGACAGATGAAAAATTAGAGGGAACATTGATCATAAGCATTTTTCTCTGCATGAGCGTTCAGTACGACGAGATTGCAGTGGGAACAAAGACAATGTCCAACAATTAAAACATGCACTCAAGCAAGCGGGACAAGATGATGATGATGATGATGATTGTAGTTTCCAGCACACAAAACCACAAATTCACCCTCTAAAAACAAGAATATTACATAACCAATTAAGAAACAGACTAATTTGTAAAGTTAAAATCGGCAGAAATTTACCAACTATCAAGCATATTCACAATTGTTTAATTAATCTATATAATGTACAATACGAGTTCTGAAATAAATTGACAGTTTTATTTCTATATTCTAATTTACTGATCTACTGGTACCTGTAAAATCAATGAGAAAATAACATTAATTTTATCTTCTGTTCATCCATTTTCTCCACTACAAACCCCCAATCCTGTCGTGGCTGTGCCGTAGCCAATCCCAGCTAACTGCAGGCAAGAGCCAGGGTACACGCTGACCTGGTTGCCTGGCAATCGCATCGCGCACATACTGTACACAAACAACCATTCACATTCACACCTATGGGCAATTCAGAGTCTTCAGTTGACCTACCCTGCATGTTTTTGGGATGCGGGGGGAAATCAGAGTACCTAGAAAAAAAAAAAACTGGAGCAGATTAGTGGCATTATAATATATTTAAATGGAAAAGCTTTATCTGATATACAGTATACGTAAAAGGAGTTACAGTCTTGGTCGTGGAATAAATAGATTCTTAAATCACGTAATGATTGACGTAATGTTCACAATGTGCTGGGCTTATGCCCAAAATTTGTCATTGTCAAGTTTCTGTTTTTCAGTATAGATTTGGTTGGTCGTTGTTGCGATTAAGCAAAATTTATTCTTCATATTAATCATGTTATAGTATCTTTGTGTAGGTCATAATAGGTATGAATTTCAAGAAGACTGAAGGTCTTATTTTTGCAATGAGGCGGTGAAACGGGGGAGAGGTGGAGACGTGTCTCTGCTTTAAGTTACCTACGGTATGGGAATCAGGTGATTTAAAAAAAAAAAAAAAAAATAGTCAGCAGAACTTTGATCAGAACTACCAACCCGATCGACAAAATCTTTTTAAGGACAAAATTTTTTTAAGGACAGAATTGCACCTTCAGAGTGAAAAAGTGTCCCAAAAAGGCCAAGCTCCCCCCACTTTTTTGGGTCTTCCACTGACCCTTTTTCTGCAAATATTTATATGCATTACATGACTAACAAATCACCCCTTCTGACTTTACGATTTAAAAAAAAAAAAAAAAAGTTGTTCCCAGGTTCTGCAACTGATCTTCGAGAATTTATGATTTTTGTGATTTCACGTTGACCACCACAGATAATCTCAAGTGGCATCTCTTGATTATAATGAGCACTTTGAAAATCACAAACTCAGAGCTTCCTCTACATGTGGGTATCAGCACCTTACTGCCCAACTATTTGGAGTAACCGACGATGTCAAATATTCGGGAATGTAGCAAAGGCAGGCAGGTAATGCAGGAGTGTTGGAAACTCAAAATTCATCTTGTGAATAAACCTGAACATTAATATCAGTATGCAGAGCCTTGAATAGAAACAACATGAACTAAAGTTGTCCATTTTTAGATGCCATATTTATATATGAGTATAGACAAGTGGACTCGATTTTTGTAGATCATTCAGAGCACTCACTCTGGGATTGAATGGTAGCCAGCACATCAGCCATGTATGAAGTCCGGAGCAGACTGTCCCTGAGGAACTACCCTCGTGGAGGCTCTGCAGGAAAGAGTAAAATGTTTGGCCTGAAGAATCGGGCTGGAACTGGAACTAAACATACTAACAAGTGGGTTTAAAAATAACAAAACAAACATAAAACGCGGGTAGCATATGGCACCATCATTTGGTAACATTGTAATTGAGGCAGCATTGTCAATGTAGTTTTGAATTCCTGTAAGGCGCAAAGGCACAATGCCCATGGAAAAAAAAAAAAGAGAAAAATGCCAACCACAGTTGGTGTGTCACATTGTCTACAGGAGTAAAGATGTTTTATGCAGCCTCAAACAACAACTGAATAATGTAGTTTGCTTCTGTGCAGTACACAGCAGAATTTCAAGAAACGTTGAGCAAAGCTTTTAGAATGGCAAAGAAAGTTAACATTGTTCATGCAAAAACAAAAGAGACAGAGAGCAGCACTTGAAGGAGTGCATATAAAGCAGCCCAGAACCACTGTCAAGCTCTCAGCATGCCTCCCTTAAGTTGCCTTGGCTCATATTTGAAGAATCTCTTGGCTGATGAAAAATTCATAAATCTGAATTGATAAAACATTGATGATTCCGTTGAATATCCTTTCCCTTTGCAAGTAAATAACCTGAGTGTAAACATGAAAAAAAGCCTTTAAGTTCTATCTGGTAGGTAATTGGTGTCATGTTGCGTGTCACGGATCTAATGAGGTAACATCTCGAGAGGGTGTCCTTTGACAAAGTTGTCAACTCTTTATCAGAGAGAAATATTCAGGCTAAGCGCAGAAGGATTCCTGTAAATTAAAAGGAAACTAGGAGAAATTAAGGCCATCCATCTGTGAGAGAGTCATTGGTTGTCACTTGAAGAACAATCATGTAGCGCCTTGAATCTTGATGCATAAACCAACCGAGGGAAAGGAAGATAGCGCTTTAAGACATTGACTTAAATCAGAGGTGCTGATGTTTGTATGCTAACTCACACATAATTATATTATTTTTCTAGCTATTCAGTAAATTGTATCTGCATTTAAACACACACGTGTGTCACTATTAATAGGCATCAGCTTTTGTTAATTTTTCTGAAATTCACTGTAATTTTTTTTTTTTTTTTGGAACCTAAACTAATTTGTTTGAATTCTTGAAATGCAAAAGTGTTTCACAACTTAGTGTATTGTTTTGCACTTCCCATCCACCGTAAAAAAGGGTTTATGTACCTTCCACAACTGAGTTTATTTTACTTTTGTGTATTGTTTACTTGTTTTAGTTTTGCCTAGTTGGAGGAATGCATCTGAATACACGCTTTTGCACGGTAAAGACATAAAGATATGCTTCATCTGACCTAAGACTTCTATTCCAAAACATGGTTTTAACAAAGATTAATAAATGTTTTTGAGTCAAGCGGTTGGCTGATACTTTTTTTTTTTTTTCCACTTGTTTTTTGGTTCTAATGCTTACATACAGCCAGGCAGTCTTGTGGCCAGAATAGGTTTAAGCAGTGTTACCGGAAAAACAGAAGGGATACAAGCCATGAAGCCTTTTCTTGCCAGATGTTGTGTGGAAACATTAACCAGTCGAAAAATTTCCCCTGGCTTACTTGGTGCCCTCAGAAAGAACAATAGTCCAGGACAATTATGTGCTCGTAACCTGGGTGGTAATCTCTTAATTTCTGACAAGAAAGAAGCTAACTACAGCGATAATAATACATTGGAGCGGAACAGTTAAAGACTTAGTCAAGCTGTTGGTAGACCAGCTAAGCTTGTGATTGCACTGATACATTTAAATTTAAGAGGCGTGGAAAAAAAGGTAGAACTCTCATCTTGTCTGTTGTGTGAATCTATCTGCTCTCACTGTTTTCTCTTGAAATTGTGAACTACTTTGTGTGGCCATGAAACTGGAGAGAGATGCTCCATCAGTCAAACCTCTGTGGGTGTGCTGCTTAGGTTTTGCTTGGATCTCATGAGAAAGATATTGACAGATTTTTTTTTTTTTTCTTTTTGGTACCAGGAGTTCCTTTTAATATTCCAAATTAAGTGATGCACAGTAGCAAGATATTAATGGCTCACTCCACTTAAAGACCAAAGATATAAAGTACTCATTTTTGTTTTCCTTTTTGAGGTGCCCGAGGCTTTGGGGGGGTGATGGATGTCGGTTGAAGGGGAGTTCGAAAAATATACCCATAGAAGATTCATATGCGATGAACAAACCTGACAGCCACTAGAACATCTACTATGAAGTTTACATTTTGACTGGTTGGTCCACATAGGAGGCAATAGTCACAATCACTTTCTCAACTTATTGAAAGTGTCTGGACTATTCAAAACAATTTGGGAAAGACACACTAAGTAAAACTGCACCACTGATTTTGATTGAAAGCTTTAATGTTGAATATAATTGCATGAGGGAAAGAGAGCCAGAATTCAAAAGTAGATATGAAGTTTTTTTTTTTTTTTTTTTAACTGAACATATATAAAAGCCGCTACTGCACACATCAATTCTAAAAAATAATTACCTAGTCCAGCTGTTACATAAATGCACCCAAATTTGGCAAACGCAAAAAGGAATATTAGAGTGTAGAAGCAATGTTTAGCACCCTTTCATTCCAAAGTCTAATGAAGGGAAGAACACAAAAACAACACTCAGCCTTACAATTGAGCTGCTGTTTTTTCAGCGTTGAAGGCTGAGCAAAGAATGATGGCAGCTGAATAAAAAAAACAAAACAAAAAAATATTCGGTGAAAATGTACTCTCCCTGTTTCTTGAAAAGAAAATTGAGAACTACAGTTTACAACTCCATCTGCTGTCTGTGGAAAGTCACATGACCAAAAGCAGAAAACAGGTTAGCAGTCTTTCTGTTAATGCTACAATTATAAGCATAACTACAGATTGACAACATGCTGTTTTGAAGCCAAACTGGCTCAAATTTTGTTTTATGTGATTTGTATCCGAGCAAGTTAAATCTGTGTGCATTGTTTACAGTATTTCTGCAAATAATGGACTGGTTGGCACATCCGCCTCACAGTTCTGAGGGCAGAGGTTCAAATCCTGGCCACGCATGTATGGAGTTTGTATGTTCTCCCCTGTGCCTGTGTGGGTTTTTTTTTTTCCCCAGGTACTCTGGTTTCATCGCACAGGTCAAAAACATTCAGGGTGGGTTAATTCAAATGAACCATTTTCTGAGCCGCTTATCCTTACAAGGGTTGTAGGAGTGCTGAAGCCTTTCCCAGCAATCTTAGGGCAAGAGATGGGGTACAGTCTGAACTGGTTGCAAACCAATTGCAGGGCACATATTGAAGGCTCTTAGTTACCCATAGGTGTGAGTGTGAGTGGTTTGTTTATATTCGGCCTTCGATTGGCTGATGGCCAGTTCAGGGTGAAAGTAGCTGGGAAAGGCTCCTGCATGCCCACATTCCTAGTGTGGATAAGTGGAACAGATGAATGAATGAATGTTGTTATATATGTAAAGCCCAACATTTGATATTTTGCCAGCTTTGGTGCCTCAATGGTGACATCATTGTTAAACAAATGTTTAAAATTCCTACTTGAGCATAGGCCCGGTTTCCTGTTGTAGGGTTTCACCATTTACCAGACTTCCAAGGAAGTGCTTCAACTTGTTTTGCCAAATGCAGAAATAGTTTAATTTGCCCATATCCAATTACATTTTCAAATATCATAAAAATAATAAAAATTTATATTTCTTTTATAAATACAGTAAGGTAAAAATATTGACAGCTGAGCTTAGGAGGGTGCAGCAGAGACCTTGGGAAGGGCAGGTGCTCATAGCTGGAAAGGATGGCACATTGAACAAAAGTTCGTAATACTTCAGTAGAGCATTGGAGGCTATTCATAAAAACGCAATAAGAGACTAAAGACACAGGGCTTGCAGCTTTTAGCAAAGGTGCACACTTTTTCGACTGTTCAATGTAATGAAAATAAACCAAATAATTAGCATTTGGTATGCAAATTACACCGATTTTGTAGATTACAATATTAGGATTTTGTATGCCTCTCACAACTATATTTTGGTCAAAATACAATTCTCACGTCATGCCTCTCAAGAATTGTTTTAGTTTTCATTGGAACATAATTGAAAAATAAATTTTCAAAGATTGTGCACCTCACATTCTCCATCCATGGCACAGCATTATTTTGTAATTATGTAGATTTTTTTTTTTTTTTTTTCAGTGTAAAGCTATTCATTAATTAATCACCTTCTCCCGAACAGTAAATAAAATCTCACTTCATTCATTCACGGACTTCAGCTTTTGGCAAAGTCATCAACATTTTATTGCCCATTTTCAACACGTTTGGAATCAAACACGATCCCAGTCATCCACAACGAGTGCCTGCTCAGGCCTGTTTGAATTTTTATGGCCCAACAAAACCTTAAATCAAAAGTCTGATCAACATATGAGGCTCAGATCAGTAATTTTCCAAAAAATGTCCCGTAAATATGAACAAACCTCTGTGTGGCTTTGGTTATGAGATAAAAAATATTGTAACTATCAAGAAAGGTAGCAAACACTGTCGTTAACAATATCAGTCTTTCATCTGGGCTCCAATTTGACTTCACGATATCTATTGTCTATATATTGTACCAAAATGCTACCTTTTGATTTGGAAGGTCTGGACTGGAGTCAAGTAACCCAACGAGTCACACAGACACCTCTTTGCCGATCGACTTGTACCACTCCCTCACTCACTCCACATTATCCCTCTTAACGTGAACGTGACCTATTGTATTAATTTGTCATATATTGTCAACGTTTACATGCTAAGAGTTACTCAACTTTCATGGTTTTTCATCCAAGATTTTATCAGATTTTTCATGTGGGAGCAATGGCATTTGATTTATTCAATCATAGCTTGGAAAATCTGTGTCTCCGCATGTTAAAAATGAATTTAATGTGGCTGTTAAATTCTGTTTGTATGTATGAGTGAGAAATACTCAGTGCTGCGTTGTTTTCTTCCTCTGATTTTGGTGAAACTTGTGTAACCTTTTGTCTGATAAAAATTAATCTCACTCGTATTTAGGCAGCTCAGGGGCACGCAGAAAAACTCACCAAAACTGCTCCCCTCTCACGTGCACTCTTGCCCTATTCAAGCATGTATAACATAATGAATACCTTCATAGATTATAACTTAATACAACTAAAACAGTTTATTGTTGAATTGTCTCAGACATTATTACATACACTCACGCATATTTGAATTAAAAAAAAAAAAAACTAAAAGAAAGAGAGAGCCACCTTAGACCTCTAGGGCAAAAAGGGCACCTAGAACCACCAACTCTTCATACACCTGTCTGACATTATCCATGGGAAGTGAAAGTTACTGCAGAAGTCTGATTAGTGGGGTCCTTAGCTTGAATGATTCCTTCTGTGAGTCTCCCTTTTAGTTCCCCAACCCGCCACATGCGGACCAAAACAAAAAAAAACTTCAGAGTAGACCTTTTATCTTTTTAAAAATATATTTAAATTGTTTGAAAATTGCCGTTTTTGTACAACCCAAATAATACTCTATTGATTTTATACAGGGTCACTGGTGGTCTAGTGTTACACTCCCTTGACTTTGGTGTGGGCAACGTGGATTCAATTACCAATCAGTGTCTATGTGAATGTGAATACTTATGATTGTCCGAGTCTACTATATGTGTCCTGTGACTGACTGGTGACTAGTTCAGGGTGTCCGCCTGCCGCCCAAAGTGACCATGGATAGGCTCCAGCACCCCGCGACCCTATCCAGGATGAATGGTGTTGAAAATAAATGGATGGATGGATAGTTTCATCCAACCTTGATATGCTTTATTGTTCCATGTTGTGACTGGTGGCTTTTTTTTTTTTTTTTTCGATAAAGATAAGCTGAATGCAACTGAAGAAAGATAATTGTTTTGCTTTCCTTTGCTTCACTGTCTCGCTCACTTCTGTATCATGGAGGTACAGTAATTGTTTTGCTTAGACTTCAGTAAGGGGTGACAACTCATTGTCTTCCTTTTTGTGATAAAAGCAACAAAGACGAGATTGCTTCCTTACTTATCTGGTCGGAAAAAAATTTAACAAAACAATCATGAACCAATTGGAAAACAGCATTTGCAAAGAATATTTACAATGAAAATAATAGAGAACAACACACGACTCATCTTGCATTGTACTAATAAAAAAAGACTCAATGCAGTGATTGAGTTCCTGTTCATTTTCCATGCCACTTATCCCTTGTGAATTCCAATCTTTTTTTTTTTTTTTCATGATAATCTGAGTCTGAATGGTCATTATTTGCCAAGTATGTGAAAAATACACAAGGAATACATCTCTGGTAGTTGGAGCTGCTTTTGTACGACAATAGTCATGTTGGGAGTAAATACTTTAGAGCCATAAAAACACAATATATCTAATACATAGTCACTTTTCCTCTATCGATTGGCAATGGGAAGAGGCGAAGCAGCTGTTGGAATGTCTGCTTGTTTTAGTTGCATTGTTCAGTAGCACCTAGCTGAGGGAAACAGCTGGATGAGGTGGTGACCAGGATGTGGAGTGTTCAACAGGATTTTGCATGTTCTTTTCTTAATTCTGGCAGAGTGCAAGTCTTCAAGGGTGGGTAAAGAGGTACTGCCGATTTTTCCGGCCATCCTGAATCTTCGTGGCAGCCGGAGTTTGCCCCTTTTATATGGTTGTACCAAACTAGATTTTGATGGAGGTACACAGTACTGATTCAACGATTCCTGTGTACAACTGCCTCAACAGCTTCTGTGGCAGGCTGTGCTTCCTCAGAAGATGCAGGAAGTAGATCCTCTGCTGGGCCTTTTTGTGGAAGGAGTTGTTGATCTCCCACTTCAAGTCCTGAGAGACTGTAATTCCCTTGAACTTGACACAGGGCAGTTGGACAGCGTGTGGGGCAGCAAAAGAGGTTTCCTGAAATCCACAATCATTTTTACAGTCCTGTAGTATGTTAAGCTCCAGGTTGCATCTGCCACACCAAAGCTCGAGCTGCTCCACTTTGCAGACTTGTCAGTCTTTGATGAGGCCGATGACCGCGGTGTCGTCTGCCCGATCTTGTCTGATCTAAACCGTGACAGCTGCTTCAGAGTGACATTTTGTAAAAATAAGTAAATAAATATATAGAAAACACAGTATGTACAAATGAAGAGTTTGTTTTCAAAACGAGACGTAGACATTTTTTTCAGATTTACGAAACTCGCGCCAAAATTATCCATTCGGAGCTGGATAATTTTGGCGCGAGTTTCGTAAATCTGAAAAAAATGCCTATGTCTCGTTTTGAAAAACTCTTCAAATGTTGTTTTCAAATACATATTGCCAAATTGTGCTTGTGTATACAAGCAATTATGGTCGGATTCCTTTGTGTTCACCATGCGTGAGTAATGTATGTGATTTCATTCTAAGCATGAAAGCTGTATACAGTATATGTCTATTGACAAACTCATGATTTGTCTTCATCTTCCTTCTTCAGATGTTGGGAGAGCAGTTCAAGCCCCGGCACACATCACAGAAAAAGTTGTGCAGCTATTCCGGAGGAAAAGTGAATTTACCTTTATAGCCTCCATCCAACAGAAGTCCTCAACATCAGGTGTCATATTTTCCATCCATGAGTCAGAACACAGGTAATCCATCCATAATCCTCTTCATTTTGTCTGCAGCTCCTTTCTGGCACAACTTTACTGCAACGGATTAGACCTCTTTCTTTGCAATAAGAAGAATTCTCATGCTCCAGTTGTTTGCAGGTGGCCACTACAGAGGTGTACTTGAGACTGGTGTAAAGATCACTTATTCCAGTGTCATTTTATATCAGCAGTTGATAGAGGACATTTAGTGGAGGGGATAATGCGGCATTCCCTTGGGGATGCTCAGGCAGAAAGATAAGCTTCTATGTATTGTGTCTGTAAGATGAGTCAAAGTGCTAAGCATGCTGATAGTGCTTATCACAGGATGTTGCATAAACGGGGATGCAATGTGAGAATTGGCCTTGCACTTGAGCCGCCATGAACTTGAAAGTACATGCGTACAGATCAGCCTCACAATGGTAATCTCTTCTAAGGCCTGCCACACAATAACCAACAATGCCGAATCCAACGGGAGGATTCTGCCACTAGTTTTCATGGGTGGCTGACCATTGTCTAATATTGAAAATTCGAATCGCAGGTGAACGCTGTCGCGTCATAGATCACAGGTGTCAAACTCAAGGACCCAGGCCCATATCTGGCCCACCACATCATTATATGTAGCCTGCAAAAGCAAATCATGCATCTTCACTTAATTTTTTTTTTCTTTATATCAAAATTTAAAATGCTTTACTTTTGATAATATTGTGATATTGCAAGTAGTTTTCTTCATCCCCTATGCTCCTTTTAAAATTCATTGAATAATAGTTAATCAGTTTCTTTTTGCGTTTTTTGGATTTCAAAAAATGCATCCGTTTCAGTCATAAGAGCCTTCTGAGGGAAACCATAACTACAATGTGGCCTGCGACAAAATTACTTTGAAACCACTGTATGCAGATGTAATGGCAGACCAAAAATGATGTCGTATCAGAGGAGACTCCACATCAAAAAATGAAGCAAGAAAACATACAATCATGCCATGGTGAATTAGAACGTAATGAATTAAACAGTCTTTGCCACATTTTTTCTTCAATTGAATGGATGTTGTGTTGCTGACAGGGTCGGTTAAACAGTGATGACAAGACAGGTGACTCTCCTTTTATCCGTCCATTTTATTCCACTTATCTGGAGTCGAGTCGTGGGAGCAGCAGCTGAAGCAGGGAAACGTCGACTTCCCTCTCCTCAGCCACTTCTTCCAGCTCTTGCAATTTCAGTCAGTAACAGAACTTAAAACCTCCATTACATCGCTACGTCATTTTGGAATTATGGACTGACAATCCCGCCTAGCCCAGAAATATTTTTTTGAAAGATAAAGATGAGTCCTGCAAAAACAGTCCAAATATACAGACACCATATCCACGTTTATAGTCTATGCTGTTATTGTGTGTGGAAAATGACAACAATGGATGTAGGCCTGGTGCTTCCTACAGTACATGCTAAACTTTCACTTTCTGCATATGGGGAAAGAAAAAAATGAATAAGCCAAGCTTAGCAGCAGGCGGCTGGGACTATTTTGAGAGGTGTTTTTGGTTGTCAAACTTCAACTCTGCAAGTGTACAGTAATTAAAGTCAGGGAGATAGCCCAAACCTCCAATGTTTCTGTTCTGACATGTGCTCCTCTGTGAACCTGTGAATCCTTTTTGACGGTCCTATTAGGGTTTTGCCTTGCCTATTCTTGACTGTTAGAGCACAAACCTCCCACTCTGCTGTCTAATCCACAGCTAGCGCTAAAATATCGGCTGTACCATAATTCCCTCTGTTGCCTTGTTCTTCATACAGTATTTCTCTCAGTAAAGTCCAAGCATCATTTCCCTCCCACCTCCCCTGCCAGCTCAACTACAAGGAAATGGCAATTTTCACTCATCCTTCACTCTGCCCATCCTCAAAGTGAAAGCATCTTTTGAATGCAAGCATTTCTCTGTCTGCTTTGAAACCATAAGGCCCTTCCTTCCCTTTTTTTGTGTGCTGGTTTTTGTGGCTGAATACTTCAAACAACCTTTTTGTCTAGCCAGCACTTACTCTCAGTAACTCCGTAACACTCATTGTCACTTGGTGGCAATGGCTCAGTGATAAACTAACTCAAAACTCAATCTCTCCACTGCTTGAGTCACGTCAGTACTCAAACACAAAAGATGCCCAGTGATCAGCTCTGTTGAACTGCTCCACTCTCATCATTCTAATGGTCGTTGAGCCTCTCCATTCATTCTTTCTCGGTCATAAGGGGCTATGTTAAGGACTTGTCACATGACTTTTGTTTGAGAGAATTGTTGAAAAGACACATCTAGGTTAAGACAAGAGAACTGTTGACATATGTCCCTCCTGAAACAAAAGTTTGGTGGAGGAATTGACAGAAAATATCTGGTTGCAAATGGAGGATGAATACCAGTTTAGACTGAATGGTTTACAATTTAGTAGTATGTAATATGTGAGTTACACTCATCTTGAGGAAGTCCTTAATTGCATTTTTTTAGGTTTTTAAAATCAGTACTCACATGTTACCCAAATTTTTTCAGCATTTCATAAATTGAAATGTAGTGGTGTGATCAGCCTTTGTATTGACCGCCCTGTTCATTTTCACAATAAAGTGGAAACCTTTTGGCTGGTAATTGAAATACATGTTGCCAGTGGTTGTTTAACTCAATGTCAAGGGTACATACAAGAGAACAAGGAGAATCTTATAAAAAAAACAAACAGGAAACATTAAAGGTCAAGTGTCATCCCTATAAGCATTTTAAAATATAAATAATAATATAAAATAAGGTTCACAGCCAAAATACCTCCCCGCCCGATCCACCTCTGCGTGGCGGTGATAAACGCCGCCCGCAAGCGACTACAACGCCGCAGACGAACCTCCTCCCTGTCCGATCCACTTCTGCAGTGGAGATGAACGGCGCTGCGATGAGCCACCCTGGCTGTGGAGGCCGTCCTTCAGCAGGTGCTGCATGGAAGCCTTCCGTTGCGCACATCGACACATGTAGCACCCCGGATTTACGGATTATGCCCCCCCCCAACGATTGTGTTTTTTTTGTTCTTTTTTTCATTTGGAACCCATGAAGCTCTCGTCCTTTGCACCTGTGCAATCCATTTTTCATGAGTCTCTTGGAAACTTATGAAGGATAAATCCATCCAAGTGTTCGAGCAATATCCAGCAATGCAACAAGCTGACAGTTTAGCTAACACAAAGGAACAACGAGCTACCTTCCTGCAGGTAAAACTAATAGAAACAAACAAGTCTGCTTGAGGGCACACCTGGGCCGTACGTCACTTCCTGCTTCTTCTTCAAAACAAATCCCTCGGGAGGATTTTCATGGTGAGAATTACAAAAAGCCATATACGTCAAAATCCTATTTTGTGGTTGGGGGGAAAAAAAAGTCTTGGGTTCATACCGGCTGCTGTTTTTTTCATTAATGGCAGACTAAAATCATGCATTTCCTGACAGTGGCCCTTTAAATGCACTGTGTACTGTATTCACTTCAATGGAAATAATCTGATTCTCGTTTTTTTTAATTGGGTTGTTTATTTGAAGCCGGTCATTAGGAAACCATCCATTCTTATCATTCTTACGGCCTCTCCCTTCAACCATTTTTTTTTCTGCAAAATGGGCTATGTTATTGACTCATTACATGAATATTGTTTGCAAGAAATGTTGAAAACACACTACCGTAATTTCCGGCCTACAGAGATTATAAGGCTCACCCAGTAAATTTGTAAAGGAAATACCATTTGGTACATACATAAGCCGCACCTGTGTAAAAGCCGCAACTACCCACATTGAAACCCACATTGATATTTTCAAAGAAAAACGGTACACAGAGTTTTCAAAGTTTTAATACCTTATTTTAGTTTAACATTGCAAAAACATGGTAGCACGAACAGGGCTGGTTTTAAAAAAAACAAAACAAAAAAAAAAAAAACAGCCGTGGCAGTTACACGGTAGCACAGCACTAACAGTCTGTAAAATAAATTAATAAAAATCACTGAGATGCGGCAGAAACATGCTAGCGCGGCGCTAGCGCGGTGCTAACGGGGCCGGTTAAAAAAAAAAACATACGAGTAAAAGTCACTTCCTCAACAAATATATTCCAATGGTCTCACTCTTACCTTTTCAGCTCGTGTGCTCCCTTGTGGCCGTTTGAAAGAATGCACAAATTAGCTGCATTACCGCATAAGATGCACAGTTGAGAGCATGTGAAAAAAGTTACGGCTTATCGGCGAGAAATTACGGTACGATAGTAAAGCAAGAGACCTGTTGACATCTCTATAGCAAGAATACTGGGGTGGAAGAATTGACAAAAAGTGCTATTGAGAGTGCTTGTGAATCAACATTTTCTATAAAGCTTATATTGGAAAATTTGACAAAGAGCGATTGTGTTTTTGGTCTATAAATAGAACTTACAAAAGACATTCTGGTTTCCAAGCCAAATCTTAAAGCCACAGCCATTGCCACTCAGTTCTCAATCATCTGTGTTTGGCGTGTAGCTCAGATTTTATTTTTATTTTTTTCCAAATTCAAAGCCCTTTGTTCCTTTTTTGAGAGTATTTGCCAAGATTGTTTGTGGACACGAAGAGTCCCTTAGCTTGATGTAATTGAAGCTGGTCCTCACAGGAGCAGCACCACAACTCCTTCATCCCACCTCTGCTGCGAAAATGTTGGTCTCTAAGTGGTTTTGGGCCGCTTCACTTGTCAGTTAGGAGTACTTAGTCTTTTTCCTTTCATAAAAAATTTAGGGACAAGTGAGAATCTTTCAGAGATAGTCTGTCAGTCAGAGTAGGGAATGTAGATGGGGGGGGGGACAAGATAAATGTATTTGGCTTTATCTATAAATAGCTAATTGCCTTTACACATAGGCATCCATTAAAAAAAAAGGAAAAAAAGTCATTCTGTCTGTGAACATGTACCAGTCCTGGCTGTTAAAGTATGAAAAAGTGACAAAACGGCCAACACTGATGTTGGCTATCTTGTGCTCTACATTACTACACATCATAGCAAAAACAAAAGGGGAATCACTTTCTTTTCATCACACTGAACTAATCCATATACCACCGTTAGAGTTAGTCTTGATGGGTGCACCCTTCATTCATTATTGATCTGTTTGGTCCAGTAATTTCCCATCAAGCATCTTCTTCCTGTGACACGTAAAGCACCGTGTCTCATAACCAGTGGTCAGAGACGTGAGTATTTTCTGGTTTATTGTCTCATCATCTCTCTTTTCATTGACAAGTCCCAAAGTGTTGACCCCTCCCTTTTTCAACGCATGATTGGCTTTCATCTGTCCTCCATAAAGCAGATGTGTGACGCCAGGATTGAAGGGAAAGGGCACTGATGATACAAAGCCCTCCCAGCAATCACAGGCAGCCACACTTTTCCCGAAGAAATGAACCTTGTCCATTTTGATGAAGTGTACTTGTTAGCTCAATAGCTTCTTACCAATGCTGACACACTCATGAGACTCTTTATTACCAAAAAGCTCTACAAGCAAAATCAGCTCTTTTATTTTTATCGCTCATATGCTGTTTGATTGTTGTGATGTTGATTGCATTCTAGCACGACATCAACTTTACACTGACAATAATGTTTAACTCATTGCTTGGTAGATAACTTTCTATTATAAATGATGGTGGCTGAAAAGTATGAACAAAATTATAAAAATAAAAGTTCCATAGCATGAAACACAAACTATGAAACAAAATCTGAAACTTGACCTGTACATAGAGCAGGCCTTACAGAAGTGGTTGTTACAGTAAATGTTTTAGCCATTCTGTCAATCGGATTGGAAGAAAGGTACGAGACACCTTGGACTCGTTCCCGGTCGTTCTCAGGTCACATACTGTAAAATCATATTCTCTATAGTCTATCTTACACAGCAGACTTGCACACTGTCAAGGTGTGTCGATTCTCTCGTAATGACTTCTGAAACACCCACCGCGAGTACCCGACTCATTTGCGTGTAACGACTTGAGAGGCTTCTCTCACTGACGTCGGAGAATTGCTGGAATTCATGGGTCGTGGAGTTTTCATGAGATGCGAATGCTGTTGAAATGCATTTGAGAAATGTGCATGTCACTTTTTGATGTGAAATTAAACTCCTATAGTGGAAATATGGATGTTAGGCGTCCTTTCCCAGTGAGACGTCTTTTTTTTTTTTTTTTTTAAATCAGGGTACTTTGAACGAGCATACACTGTTGAATAAATCCTCTACAATATAGGTAATATGATCAGAATACCGTGTTAATGAGTACGCATTTGGAAGTCTATCAACAAGAAAGATTGTGAGCTGCTGTTGACAAGCGTTCCCCAGCAACCATACCAAGTCCCCAACACGTGAGCAGGTCACTTCAAGAGAGTTCAGAACCACCAACAACACAGATTAAAAAAGGACAAAATCATTCCAAATCATTAATATTTTGCTGTTGTGCAGAGGACCACGTATCTCACTAAGCGGCACCGGTTGGCTGGTCACTGGCAATCGCTAAAGCATGGGTGCAGTTAGCTAAATCACAACGTACGATATGATTTTTTTCATCTTCCAGGGGAAGTAAACCACTGAACTCTGCATGAGGGAATGCGCTCAAGTCTTTGACCAGATATCTGGTGGAACGACCGCACTTTATGGTTACCCCAACCAGAGTACGCTTATGGCCAGAAATAAAGCAAAGCAAATATATTTGTATACACAAGATTTATATGCAAGGTAACTCAATGTGCTTTACATGATTAAAAGCATTCAAATGCATAAATAAAAAATGTGAAAAAGTACAATTAAAACAGATTTTTATTGCAAGAAATATCAATGAAATGTGAAAGTACTCTTACTGAGGTCACCTCTGTTGGCAACTTATTCCATGTTTTTGCAACATAATAGCTAAATGTTGGTTCCCCATGTTTGCTTTGGACTCTGCACTCCCTTATTAAAGTCAGTCGATCTCAGAGCCCTACTGGGTTTGTCTGCCATTTGCATTTCTTTCATGTATTCAGAACCTAAACCATTGAGTGATTTATAGACCAGTAGCAGAACTTTATGGTTTATTCTAAAACTGACTGGTAGCCAGTGTAAAGACTTGAAAATTGGTGTCAGTGACATGCGTATTTGTCAAATGCCTTTCAACAGCATTCACATCTCATAAAAACTCCTCCTTCTGGTCACGACCCAAGATGCAGCATTTACACACAAAAGCAGCAAAAGTTAAATTCTCTCAGCATTCACAGTTTGTGGCACAGCAGCAGTCTCTATACATTTAATTGCTGTACTTTCATTGATGTACCTTTTCTTAGTAGATATTGTTTTTCGAACTTTTGGAAGAATCTGTAGTTAAAAAAAAAAAAAAAACACAAAAATGGTCAGAAGAAGCCAGATCCTTAATGTCAATTGATAGAATCTCAACATCCTTAGAGATGACCATGTCTAAGGTGTAAGTTGGACTCTTAATGTTGATAGAGGTCAAATGTGTCTAGCCTGGCAAGGAGTTCTTTGGATTTTATTTCCATAGTGTTGTCAACATAAATGTTCAAATCTGCTTTTTTGACAAGATAGTTGTAGTCAGTACAAATAATTGACAGCAGTTCTTGGCCCAGTTAGAAAAGTGCAGTGCTGCACTCCTTTTCTGACCCAAGCATACAGGAGAATATGGCCTATAGAAATTGAAGCCCATTCACACTTATCTACACTGTCACTGACTTGGGAATCAACCCACACCATATACACATTTGTCAGGCGAGTGGACTACTCCACAGCCGAGGTGGGTAATAATGTTACATTACGGAACTTATTGGGTAAATTATCAAGACAAGTTCCTGGTTTACCCCGCCTCTTGCCCGTAGTCAACTGGGATGGGCACCAGCACATCTGTGACCCTACTGAGCATAAGTGGTACAGAGAATAGAAGAATGCATGTACTTGTTGATGTAGTTGTAGGTAACATACAGAGTTTTTAATTAGACTTGAGTACAGTAGTTTTAAGAATAAAAATCCACCACATTTATTCCATTACATTGACTGCCGGAGACAGTTTCCTTGTTTGTTTTTACACACTTGCCCAATAAAGCTGATTCTGATTCTGACTCGTTACGTTTGAATATACTGTATACTTCCTCCGACAGACAGCATGTTAGAAAAGTAGAAGAATTTAATATTATTGTCTTGTGCAAACGATGATAATGTTGTGACTAGTCGGTCTAGATTTCAATAATAATGACTAAAATGACAAATTTGGAAGCATCTTTTTGTCTACTCTCACCAGTGGTTTCAGTGGAGAACACAATTAGCATGTGCATGATGAAAGCACCAGTCTGTAATGGTGTCACTTGAACCATGCAGTGTAAATCCCACCTGAATTACCCAATGATGATGTGAGCAGTCCAGGTTTTCGTCCTTGTCGACCCAGAGAAAAAGACAAGTGGTAAAAATAAATGAATGTTGGGGATGTAATGTCTGAGAAAATGTGATTTGAAAACATCATTGTTTTCATTTTATTTAGAATCCAGGGAGAGATGAAGCACTATATAAACTAGTGGTATGGTCATTTGTGTTGCTGATATTCAGCAAATTGCCCTGTTTTACTAGAGGAAATTTGTCAGATTTTCAGAACATGGTAAAATAGGAAAAGTGAACTCTTAAGGTCTTGATGAGCTTGTTCATTGTATTTCGAGCAAAGCAGAGTTGCTTTAACGAATTTAATTTTTTTTTCACGGTGTGTCAGGCCATGTTTATTACAGTTTACCAGTAGATTATTCCTCTTCATTAGATATTCTCCATTACAACAGCTCCCACTAACTGTTCTATAATACAAATGCCGACTGTGAAGTTGAGTTAATGGCTTTGGTGATTATTTGAATGAATATAAAGGTGTGTCTGCCTCTCTAAACCTTGACAAGGCTTCCATCAACCAAGGAGCTAATGCTGGAGAGCTTTTATTATCACTTTACTCCTCACTCACTGCAAATGAATCTTCTCTAGCTGACAAGTATCATTGATGCAGACGAGTTGTCAGGACAGTGCCCGGCACTGCCTCACAAAGATATATTAATTTCATTTCAGAGGGATGACACGGTGCTTGAAGACTGGTTCTTGAACAGGTCTGCCATGACTGTAATTACATTGCCTTTATCTGTGAAGCTCAGACACAACACCGTGGTCCTGTAGGTACACTATCACTTCTGCACACAAGGGCTTGAAACTTCTTATGTACAGAGCACTTCTTTGTGTTACTTCATTGATTTTGTTCTGATCTAATTTACATAATTAATGAGGCATAACTATGAGCGCAACCTGACTGGGACCATCATTGGCTCTGTCCCAAGGGTTGAACATCTTAATTGTACATGATTAGCGCAGCCTTCTGTCTTTTCCCCCCTTTATCCTAATTGGATTCAACTTGGGTCTAAAAAAAAAAAAGCTTCTTCATTGTTCTTCACTCTTGTGCAATGTTGTGTGTATTTGACTTTAAAAAATGACCTCAAAAGCAACCCAACCTCTAAAGATTTCGGATTACTACCTGACTATACCACACCAAGCTCATTCCAAGTGGACAGTCAGTGAGATGATCATGTCCTATATCTCTTTATGTTATCTGTATGTATGTTCTGTTTCATTGGCATTCTCAACAGGAAATGTTGCCCAAGTTTGCTACAGCCTCATCTGCATTGATATTCTATGGGATGGACTTGATTCTAATGCCATTGTGTGTGGCTTATTGTGTACTTCACTGCATCGAAAATGGCAAGGAGGCGCATAGGCTTTTGGGATATTTTTTTGTGTGTAATCAGTCGTATTACGGTGGTTCTGTAGTTTAACCTGTCCGTGTTGTGTCAAAGGTTACGCTATTCAGGTCACAGGGAAGCTAAAATGCCACGACTATCCGCCTGCAGCTCTGAAGTTGTTGGTGCGGCTGGCTGCTTTCTAATTCAGCGTGAGAGCACACAATGCACGGTGCAGTTCAAGTGCCTGAAGTTATACAGCAAACCCAAGGATAGCAGATGAGACAGAGCGGGAAATATTCATTTTATTTACAACATTTATTTCCTTTTTATGGTGCCACGTTTGTTAGTTTGACTCAGTGCTGCAGTCTGGGCATGAGATCCTCGACAAGAGTTAAATGAAAATTATTGTGGTTGTAGTTTACTCGTGTTTTGTTTTTATCGTTTAGTAATTATTTACAGTTTGATGTACTGCAGTTCTACACTACTGAAAATTATGATCACAACAGTAAACATATTGCCCAATCAATAATGAAGTAGAATATAGAGTACCAGGAACATATACCACAATGGTACAATTGAATTGGTATCCTGTCCTTGAAAGTGTGAGCAAAAAAAAAAAAAAAAAAGAGAGAAACTAATATACTGTCTGCAAGTTTATGTTCATATTGCAAAGGCAAAATTTTGGCCCATGGAAGTATATGTCCAGAGAATGTAATTAATTAATTTAAACACACTCAGACAAAAATGGTGGTATGTCACAAGCAAGTGACATAGGGTAGGACCCAAATGCAGTACTCTGAGGCAGGGATATGTTTTTCAAGGGTTGTTTAATTATAGTAGAGGTCATACACAGGTGAGCAATCCAAAAAGACAGAAGCACAAAAAACATATGGCAAAAATGGAAAGTCCAAAAATCCAGAAAGAAGGTCCCATAACTGCGAGCAACAACTTGAAACATGAACAATACTTGAGTAGGTGGCACAGAAATGCTGTAACGAGGGAGATAGTTTCAAAAAACGCTTGCGTACGTATACACAATGCTGCAGTGTCAACCACAACGAACTGGCCACTAACCGTGGCCCAATTAGCGTCACTGAGGCAAAGGTGAGGAGCTGCTGCCGGTGGGAGCAGCACAGGGCAGTGGCCGGGCCACGCCCCGGACATGGTACCCTTTTGTTAAAGAGAGAAAACCTCACAAGTCGTGTCGTCAGGAAAAAATAAAGATGAAACTAAGATGTGCCCTGGAATTAAAAACCCAGATGTCTTCAAAGTTCAGCCAGCCTATTAAGAAGTAGTCACTGTACCTTTTGTTATTATTGGGCCTCTTCAGAAAGTCAAATCTCTTCACCCTTTGTCCGCTTTTCCTTTACCTTTGTTAAAATCCGCCAGTGGGTCAAGGAGGGATGAAAAATGTGCTTCCTTTCGAATACAAGAAAGGAGAACAGTTCCAAATGAATTTGAGTTATCGTTTGCTCACTGATGTCATTGTGTGCCCGTCAGTATTGCTGAAGTAAAGTTTTAGCATCATACTATTATTTTTCCAAAGATGGACTACAAAAGGCACTCATGGATTCATTCTTGCTTATATTTATGTCAATCAGGTTGTCGCTGCCAGTGAGAATCAGGATACCGGCTAAATGTATGATGATGTGGAATTTTGTTGCCCTGATTAGTCTTTTCTTAATGTGAAGTTTGCATTTTATTTTCCTCTGGCGTAAAATATGTAGTTGGAAAATTACTAAAGTAATGTGACGTGTCCTGTCGCCAAATGCATGTATCCGGATCCTGATGGTTAAATATGGCGTTTTGTTATGGACAATCTGTGAACATACTGTAGAAGTCCAAACCCAGAACACCACCCGGCTTCGGATTCTTCCATGTCTCACTCTCATTGCCCACGGGAGCACTGAAGTCCCCAGTAGCTGTGCTTTCCAACACCCCCTCCAAGGACTCCTGAAAGAGGGTGGGTACTGCTGTTTAATGCATAGTCAAACAACAGTCAGGACTTCACTGGGATCAACCCCAATGTACATGCATTGCCCTTTTGGGCTGTGCCCAGCCGACCATAAGGTGTTTACCTTTGAGCCCCACTTACAGGCCAAGCTCCTTGACCCACATCTAGGTAAGGTAAACATTTTTGGGCATCATAGGGGTCTTCCATTAAAGACTGCAGCGATGCAGACTTTGTAATGGTCTGTTGTGGTGAAGACGGCGCTAACCTGAAAGGAAAAGCTCTCTATTTTCAGATCGATCCACTGTACGTTTCTACCCTCTTCTGACACAGCAGCAGCTACTCCTCTTTGAGAGACGCCAGATGAGGTGGCTCAGATATCTGATTAGGATGCCTCCGGGACGTCTCCCTGGTGAGGTGTTCTGGGAATGTCCCATAGGAAGGAGACCCAGGACACGCGCGAGAGACTGTCTCCCGGCTGGCCTGTGAAGGTCTCAGGATTCACCCTGAAGGGCTGGATGGAGTGGTTTAGTAGTCTGGGCTTCCCTGCTCAAGCTACTGTTCCCATGACCTGACCTCAGAAAAGTGGAGAATGGATGGCTAGTGGATGGATTTGTGTCCTTCATTACACAGAGGCTTTTCCATTTTTTTTGTATGATTTTTCTACAGTACTTTTAACTTTAACTTTTTTTTTTTGTGATTGCTATATAGCCTACCTACACAGTATAGCCTGACTTCACCCATTTCTTGTTACTCCATTGCCTAATGCTAACTATGTAGCTTCATGTATTGTATACCTACTCACCAGTAGGTAATAAATGAATGTTTCAATTCAGTTTTTTCATGTTTATTGTCCTGGTATCCATTACTATCACAATGAATGTATAATATATATTACTACGATGTGGACTACGCATTTACTGGGCTACTTCCATCCATTTTCTGAGCCACTTATCCTCACAAGGGTCTCTGGTATGCTGGAGCAGTCATTGGGCAGGAGGTGGGGTACACCCAGAACGGGTTGCCAGCCAATCACAGGACATTAACTGGGCTACAGTTCAGTGTTTTTGTGTCTTTATTGCAGACATCACTCATTCAAGCTTTTGCCTGCCTTTGCAGTAGTGATAACGTAATAAGCGCAAATCAAAGCTTACAGAGCTATAAGCAGTAATGGGTTTATTTATGTTTATATCACCTAATCAATCATATCTGCAATATTTGTCAAAGTGTTGTATATCATTGTTTAAACTTGAGTTGTTAAATTCAAATGTGAGTGGACAAATAATTTCCTGTATGATATGTGTATGAAGATGCTTTTATCTCAAGAAGAAAGTAAGCTAAGTTGCAAAATTTCTACAGGAATCTTTTCACCCCTTGAGCCTGTATACCTAGTGTAGGACACCCCATGTAGGAAACCATGTCTAACTTTGGACCTTCTCACCTCCCTTTTAGCTATTTTGAACTGGAGAGCAGCGGCGTGAGAGAGGAGATCCGTTACCACTATCGCTTTAAGGGCAAGCCCCGCTCCGAGTCCTTCCCCTACCGTCTTGCTGATGGCCAGTGGCACAAAATTGCCCTCACTATAAGCTCCACCCATCTACTGCTGCACGTCGACTGTAACAGGTAACACAAACACAATACACACTTCACAACTTGAAGGCTGTGCCAGTGTGAATTCATTTTGATGCTGCCACTTTGATATGGCATGAGTTGTATGTATTTTCAGATATTTTTCTGGTGCTGTAATTTGACTGGTTGTGAACTATGCTGAAAGTGGAGATACAGGTACTCAAGAACAAATTAAAAAACAGTCACATATACGCACCCCCAAGAGCTACATCTTTATGAGGTGAACCCAGCATCTACATTCTACAACGAAGTGGAAGTTAACAGTGATATAATCGGCCATTGATCGGGTGGTCAAGGCCCTTTTCGGCAAGAGCTCTCAGTCAAAGCTGATCTATTAACATGTTCTTCAGAGGTGACGATTGCTCTCATCCGCCCCCCCAGAATCAGACAGGCTTCACTAGTCCTGCACCGAATGCACTCGCTGCAAGATAGCCACTCAGCAAATGAACAGCACAAATTTGGGATGTACTAATGCTTCTGTCACCAATCCAGGATGAAAAGTTGAATGAGTCACAGGGGGTTGTGTTGTAGTATTGATTCTTCCCAGATGCCCATTACTCCCATCAGGTTCAAGCGAGGTCTGTCAATTATAGCCACAATGTCTGCTTGCAGTCTCCACCCAGAAGTAAAACCAGGATGAGGGGTATATTAGGAAGAACAAATCCAAGCGTGACTGGTTATAGCTATAAAACACTTTTTTCCTTTTTTTTGCTCATGCAGTTGATGGGCAGCATGGTGCCTCACAGTTCTGAAAACATTGATGGATGGATGCAGTAATTAGAATTTTTCCTAGGTGACATTACACTGAAAGACAACTAACATACTCGAATCATAACAAATTGTTTCATACTTTGTTCTATGAAGGGTTTTTTTGTCATGATACACACATTTCTTTTGCTTGTTAAAAAAAAATGACAAACCAATTGTTGACTCCCCCCATATACTAGTTATGTCTTGCTTCACAACTGTGTGAGTCAGTTATGTGAAAAGGTGTCCGCCTGTGTTTTAGATCAGCCTCCTAATAATCACTATGATCTGAAATGGAAAAAAAAAGTCAACAAAAAGATGTTTTAGTACTGTTTTAACACTCATTTTTGTCCACTGATTTGCATTTTCATGCAGCTGAATTCTGTATTTTCATACCAGTCATTTTGTCCAAACAAAAATTGATATATAGAATTAAGAGTATTCTGAAAAGATGGAATAAAACCAAAATTGCCCATGATAATAATGATGTTGTCTATCGGTAACGCTCCATCAAACAGGAGGCAGCCTGTAAACTAACGAACACACAGAGCTGGCCTCCACTAAGTGCCATTGTAATTATCTATTATCCTCAAAGAATCATCCAAACAAGACATTATGGAATTTTGCATCGTACTGTGGATCAGTGGGGTAAAATTGTCATGGTTACCAAGCCTCTCCTACACAGGTTCTTTCTACCAGTGTAAGACAGAACGGTTGGACACATTCTTCTCTCTGACTCTTGGTTACTAATCTGCATTTTAGCATGACCTGCCAGCTGTAGGTGACACTGCTTGCTGGCAAGTCACTTTTTAGAAAGGCTATCAGAATGCACCAAATCATCATCTCAGCACTTTCGTCTAATCTGACCCGGAGGAAGGTTACAGCAGGTACTGAGACAGGCAGTGCTAACATTGTGTGGTAGGAGTGGCTACGCATTGCTTTAACGTCTGTAGAATCTCATGCAAATAAGAGTACAGTTCAGGAAGTTGACAAAATCATAAGGATTGTGAATTTATAGTGGTCCCTCTCTACACAAGTAAATACCATGAGCGTGTGTATACATGGACATGATAGGAACTCATCACAGTCATGCATGCATGTTTATTGGAATTCTAGAGTTGTTGTGCATTGAGAATGGTGTCAACTTGGCATTACCCATCCAAGAGGAATGTGTGGGCAGGGGTGCCCACCCCAAGTCGACAGGTGACTATAACTGCGAAACAGAAATGACTTGTCATTGCATTTGAGTTTTCACATGATTGCACTTTGAAATTTTAGCCATTTTTCGAGTTTACAGAAATGTAAAAAAATGTCCTGTCGTCAATTCAAATTGCTTGAAATCTAAAATGAAAAGCACTAGATATAAAGTTTTTTTTTATTCCACAGAGACAACATTTGTAGTGCCATTTGTCATTATAGCTAATCTAAGTAGTTTTGTGCTATGGTGTGCTGATGTACAGTAAACTGACAGACCCATTCCCCTTGAATTTGAAAACAAATGATTTATGAATTATTTCCGTTGTCCTAATGTTAAGGATCTTAATGGTCCAGTAAAGCATTTAACAATCTGTTGTTTTGCGAGACTTTAATTGGTTGCTGTGAGTTCATTCTTATAATTAGCATAGACATTTTTGTTGTCCAGTTTGATGACCAGAATTGTATGTAAACATTTTTTTCGTGGATGTATTGCTCTCCAATATATTTATATATATATATATATATATATATATATATAATATATATATATATATATATATATATATATTTTTTTTTTTTTTAAATCTCTCATCTGAAGCCTTAGTGATAAAAGGTAACCTCACCCAACATTGTGTACACTTGAACTCTGATAGGTCACAGTTGGGCATTGTTCTTTGGTCAAGGAACAGAAAAACAACTATAAATTAGTGTGTTGACTGAGAATTAATAAGAAATGACAGATATATAATTAGAAAATGTTTTATACAGTATGGTCAAATATCTCTAAGCTGCCAACTTTTTAATATCATTAATGAAGATACTGGTTATCGCTCAAAGTTCAATAATAGCGTTATCGGAGGAATTCAGTTGTCAGATATATTCACTTACTCAGAAATTCTTCTTTTGTATTGAGTTAAATACTCGTGGAGATTACTGAAGTGTAATTCCAAATATTACCCAAGTCAGTGTGAATTTACAAGAAGAATTATTCAAATTTATAAGTATCTTGCAATGATTTTAGTGCTTTGACCTTTTCGGTCCCTCTGCTAAACAGTGTGCTCCACTGTGTTGCTTCACAGTCAACCCCAGATTCCACTCATTTTGACAACAAAACGAGCCTCTGGTGCTTGTATTTGATCATGTACACGGGTTTCCACTTAGGATGTCCTGATAGAGTTGCTTTTCCTGTGCCTCACACTGACTTAATAGATGGCATCGCTCAGCACTCAACATTGTTTATCAACATTATCCAACGGTCTTAAATATTAACATCAGAATCAGATTTCTTGGCCAAGTATGTTACAATACATACAAGCTTTTGTTTCCAGTAGTTGAAGGAACTCGCGCATGACAACAGCCAAAATAACACACTATACATTTAGTACATGAAAAAAAAACACGAATATGGAGTATCGCTGAGCATTGAACGTGTACCACTAGCATGGTGATATTGGGAAAAAAACAAAAAAACAAATGGGAAAATGATGCATCCTAAAGTAGCTAAGTTGTCTGGGGCTCATGCCCCTGGTAGGGTTCCCATGGCAAAAAGATCCTAGGTGAGCGACCAGACAAAGTACGACTCCAAAACCCCTATGACGAGTACAAAAAAATGTTTTCCCTTGCCCGGAAGCGGATCTCCAGGGCCCCCCTCTGGAGTCAGGCCTGGAGGTGGGGCTCGAAGGCGAGCGCCTAGTGGCCAGGCCTGCACCCATGGAGCTCGGCCAGGCACAGCCCGAAAGGGTAACATCGGTCTCCCTTCCCATAGGCGCACCACCTGCGAGAGGGGCCACAGGGGTCGGGTGCTATGTGAGCTCGGGGGTGGCCAAAGCTTAGCGATCCGATCCCGATCTTGGGACATGAAATGTCACTTACCGCTCCCACCGCATTTTGGAGTCCTTAGAGGGAGTGCTGGAGAGCGCCCCCTCTCGGGACTCCATCATTCTGCTGGGAAACTTCAATGCCCACCTGGGCAATGACAGTGAGAGCTGGAAGGGCATGATTAGGAAGAACGCCCCCCCCCCCCCCCATCCAAACCCGAGTGGTGTTCCCTTACTGGACGTCTGTGCTCATCACGGATTGTCCATAACGAACACCATGTTCAGGCATAAGGGTGTCCCCATGTCCACCTGGGACTAAGACACCCTAGGTCACAGTTCGATGATTGACTTTGTGGTCGTGTCATCAGACTTGCGACCGCATGTCTTGGACACTCGGGTGAAGAGAGGGGCGGAGCTGTCTACTGATCACCACCTAGTGGTGAATTGGCTTCAATTATGGGGGAAAATGCCGGTCAGACGTGGCAGACCCAAACATATTGTGAGGGTCTGCTGGGAACGGTTGGCAGATTCCCGTGTCAGAAAGAATTTAAACTCCCACCTCCGAAAGAACTTTGTTGACATCCTGGAGGAGGCGGTGGACATCGAGTCCGAGTGGATGATGTTCCACGCCTCGATTGCTGAGGTGGCCGACCGGAGCTGTAGCCGTAAGTTGGTCGGTGCCTGTTGTGGCTGCAACCCGTGAACACGTTGGTGGACACCAACAGTGAGGGATGCTGTCAAGCTGAAGAAGAAGTCCTATTGGGCATTCTTGGCCTGTGGGACTCCTGAGGCAGCTGACAGGTACCGGATGGCCAAGCGGAATGCAGCTTTGGTGGTCACTGAAGCAAAAACCAGGGGGTGGTAGGAGTTTGATGAGGCCATGGAGAACGACTTCAAGATGGCTTTGAGAAAATTCTGGTCAGTACAGTGCCTCTGGATTGGCAGACTGGAGTGGTCCCCCTTTTTAAGAAGGGTGACCGGAGCGTGTGTTCCTACTATAGGGGGATCACACTCCTCAGCTTCCCTGGTAAGGTCTATTCAGGGTTATTGGAGAGGAGGGTCCGTCGGGAAGTTGAATCTCGGATTCAGGAGGAGCAATGTGGTTTTCGTCCTGGCCGTGGCGCAGTGGACGAGCTCTCCACCCTCGACAGGATCCTTGTTGGTCCATGGGAGAACCAGTCTATATGTGTTTTGTGGACTTTGAAAAGGCGTTCGACCGTGTCTCTCAGGAAGTCCTGTGTGTGTGTGTGTGTGTGGGGGGGGGTGTACAGGAGTATGGAGTGCCGGACTCGTTTCCCGTGAGAGCTGGACTATGCCAAGGCTGCCCTCTGTCTCTGATTTTGTTCATAACTTTTATGGACAGAATCTCTAGGTGCAGCCAAGGCGTCTAGTGTGTCTGGTTTGATGGCCTCAGCATCGCATCTCTGCTCTTTGCAGATGATGTGGTTCTGTTGGCTTCTTCAAGCTATGATTTCCAACTCTCACTGGAGCGGTTCACAGCGGTTCACACACAGTATGAAGCGGCTGGGATGAGTATCAGCTCCTCCAAATCTGAGACCAAGGTCCTCAGTCGGAAAAGGGTAGCGTGCCCTCTCCGGGTTGGGGATGAGATCCTGCCCCAAGTGGAGGAGTTCAACTATCTTGGGGTCTTGTTCACGAGTGAGGGAAGAATGGAGCAGGAGATGGACAGATGGATCGGTGCAGCGTTTGCAGTGATGTGGAGTTTGTATCGTTCCGTTGTGGTAAAGAGGGAACTGAGTCGAAAGGCGAAGCTCTCAATTTACCTGTCGATCTCCGTTCCTACCCTTACCTATGGGCATGAGCTGTGGTTCGTGACCGAAAGAACAAGATCCCAGATACAAGTGGCTGAAATTATTTTCGTCTGCAGGGTGTCCAGGCTCTCCCTTAGCGATAGGGTGAGGGGTTCAGCGTCGAGCCTCTGCTCCTCCGCATTGAGAGGAGCCATATGAGGTGGCTAAGGCATCTGATTTGGATGCCTCCCTGGTGATATTTTCCGGGCATGTCCCACTGGAAAGAGACCTGGGGAGGTCACAGGACACACTGGAGAGACTATATTTCTCTGCTGGCTTGGGAATATCTCTGGATCCCTCCAGAGGAACTGGAAGAAGTGGCTGGATAAAGGGAAGTCTGGGTATCCCCGCTGAAGCTACTTCCCCCGCGACCCGAACCAAAAAAGCAGTAGACAGTGGATGGATGGATGGATCAGACTTACCTGAGGAAAGTAGTTTAAAGGTGATGACCAGGATGTGGAGAATCCAAGATGATTTCGCATCCCCTTGTTTTAGTCCTCACAGTGCGCAAGTCTACAATAGTGGGTAGGTATGTGTTGAGAATATTTTTGGGGAGTCTCTACTGTCCACTGCAGTCTGATTCTGTCCTTAGTGGGAGCACCAAATGAGATTGTGATGGAGATACACAGTACTAATTCGATGACTGCTGTGTAGAACTACCGCAACAGTTCCTGTGGCAGGCCGTCTTTCCTTAGAAGCTGCAGGGAGTAGAGGTCTTTTTGAAGCTGGAGTTGATGTTGGTCTCCCATTTAAGGTCCTGAGAGACAGTAATTTCCAGGAACTTGAAGGTCTCGATGGTTGAAGCAGGGAAGTTGGACAGCGTAAATGGCAGCTGTAGCAAAGGATACCTCCTGAAATCCACGATCATCTCTACAGTCTTGAGATTGTTCAGCTCCAGGTTATGTCAGTGGCATTACAGCTCCAGGCGTTCCACTTCTGATATGCAGACTTGTCACAGTCTTTGATGAGCCCAATGACTGTGGTGTCATCTGTGAACTTCAGGAGTTTTGACAGCATTGAGATGAAGCAATTCGTCTATAGAGAAAAGAGCAGTGCTGAGCGAGACGCATCCTTCGGGGGGCGTTTGTAGATGAGCTTCCCCCAGCCTCACTTTCTGTGTCCTGCTTGTCCGGAAGATATAGATCCACTGGTAGATGCCAGGTGAGACGTTGAGCAGGAGAAGCTTGGAGGAGAGCAGTTTGGGGCTGATGGTGTTGAACATACAGCTGAAGTCCAGAAGAAGGATTCTCTCATAGGCCCCTGCACTGTTAAGGTAATCCACGATGAATTACAGCCCCATGTTTGACTACATTACCTATAGACCTGTTTGCTCAATTGGCATACTGCAAGGGTTCCAGCAGCATTCCTCTGACGTGATTAATTTGGTTCAGCATGAACATGTTCAAAGGGCTTCATAACCACAGATGTCAGTAGGATATATCTGCACTCATTCAGTCCTGAAATTGCAGTTTTCTTGGACAGTGATATGATGGCGGGATGGCACTTCACATACTACCGGAGATCTATTACAGAGCTATGTGAAAACTGGAGTGAACTAGTCATGTTTATCATGAGCAAAATCAGGTACCTTGTGGCATCTCACAGTGTCCAGCACCTTAAATGGTACCCAACTCTAAATAGCACTTACAGTACATACGTTTCTAAACATGATGCACTTCCAAGCAGCATTAATGATTCACAAAAGAAAATCTACTCATCACACATTAAGTCAAGTGTAAATTGTTGACATGCGTAATTGTAACAGTGAAACACTTGGAAAGAAATTAATGCAGTAAAAGTTAGGATGAGATAACTCCATTTTGCTGTTCTTGGTTTGCCTTTACATTACTATTGTGTACATGTGCCTCGAATTAGTCTACATTATTGTTTGTGAACATATTTTAAAACAAAGACTACATAATTATTCTTTCAGACCCATTCCCTTCCTCTCTGACAGTGTAGATGCTCTCTAATTACATTTTTTCTGCTGTGTGATTAATGTGATTGGCCTCACAGCATATCAGATCAGCTCCACTAATCTCCTTACAAACATGTCAATGCAATGCAGCACTACATTAGAAAAAACAAAAACAAAAGACAAATGTACAGTTTTATAATTCTTTGAAGATACTGCTGCATATCTATAATTGCCTTACTTGGTCAAATCTAATCTGCATTTTTCCCACGTGTATTCAAAATATACGGTTTAATATTCCATTAGTGGTGCATATCATTTTAATCTTTTGTGAAGCACATCAGCTGCATATTGATTATACCTAATCATCTGTCATTTAATTTAGAAAGAGACCTTACAGAGTGATTTTTTTTTTTTTTTCTGCATTAATTTTAGACTTAGCTTACTTTTGACAAATACCAATGTTAAAATGTTATTTAAAAAAAAAAACATCTTGTATATTTAATACATGTTTTAAGAACTAGTCAGAGGTCAGGCGGTGTCATGGAAGTGATTTCCATTGTAGGTTGTGTTAGACTATTAGACAGTTTGTAGTACACCATTATGTCTCAGCATATTCATTGAACATTTTCGTGCACCCAACGTTTAAGAAGTGCACGCAAAGTTGGTTTACTACTGGTGAAACCAGAACTAAACTACACATTCCAATGAAAAAGGGATTTATTGTAATCATTTATTTCATTACGTTAACTTAGAATTTTTATGGAAACACCATGTTAAAAAAGTGGTTTTAATTTACAGTACGAGATAGTTCAACAGCAGTTGGTTATGGCTCAAAATCCATGTCCATGAATATTTAACTGTCCCACTTGCTTCAGTTTTAATTAGTGAAGATACTGAACCTCCCCTTCTATGATTGTGCTCGTGTTCATGTGCAATAGTGGACCAATGTCCATTAAGAAAACATTTACCAACTCCGGAAGTGCTTCGAACAAGCAAAGCAACGCTCCATTTTACCTGAAAACGTTGCCACTTTGTTGTTTTATTTATGGCCATGGAAAGTCCTCCCACAATATGCTTGAAAATGAATACATCAATCTTACTCAGGAAGAGCAGCCATATACAAATGAACTGATGAACAATGCATTTATTGGATCATAGTCCTTTTCTGAAGGCCATTTCCATCTCACAAACACATTTGCCTAACGTTACCTCCAAAAGTGCTATTATGGGGCATGGACAAGGTCATGCATTTACAGTAGTGTATTGAATTATGCAAATTCATATTCTCTATAAAGTGAATTAGTGGCACACACCATAGATATTTGCGTACATCCATATCATTCACTCAGTCAGGTTTTTGTTTGGGAATAGCTCATCATAGCAATGACAAAGGCTATGTCACTTGGAACCTTGTGTTCGTGTTCTCCCTGCAGAAGGCCAACTAGTGTGCACGCTGGTGAGTGTTTCCCAAAGGGCCTCAGCTGTTAGGCTCATTACTGTCCAGTTCCTGCTGCCAGCTCCTGTGAAGCCTTTTATTTGACACCCCATTTAGAAAATACTGTACGCCACTAAATATGTGATGAAAGCCAACCTCAAGGTAAAGCTTAGTTTCTTCTTGAAGACTACTTCCTTGGCGTACAACATAGACGTTGGCTCCAAACAGAAGCAACTCCCTGCTGGAGATCTACTCATTCACTCTATGCTTCACTTTTTCTTGGCTTGCGAGCTCATTTTGTGAGAGTGGATCATACAAAAATACTTCCCATGGCATTGAGTCTTAACGTATAAAACTCCACTAGCACTAATCGTGAGAATATTTAATTTACCAGTTAAAAAAAAAAAATCTTGCAGTTTTGCGCACAGCTTTGCCTTTAGGGCATGCTTATGCTTGCATGATGCTCTTTCAGTCAAAGTACTGAAACAGTAGATGTGTGTTCATTGTGTGTGTTGCTTGCAATGGGACATTTCATCAAATTTCACTCTCAAAAAGGTAATCCACTCGCACTCCAAATTACCTGGCATACTCTCCTGATATGTACTGTACATCCTGTAGGACATTTTAATGCAAAATCTCACTTGTCAGAACCTCATCATTTCATTTCCCTGTGTACTAATTTCAGTTATTGCACAATACTATTGACTGTTTTCAACCAAAACACAGAAAACAATAATTCTGTTTTCCCAATGAGAAATGAAATAGAAGCTTTTTTTTTTTTTTTTCCACAGCTACCATTTTGCCATTCCTTCTATTTTGGTCCCGCTCTGGCTGCAGGGGTTTAATGTCATCCGCCTATGGTTACTGTAATTTGAGACTCACAGAATGAAAAGAGAGAAAGAAGCCTTCTTATTTTGTATTTGAACAAGACCTTTATTATATGGCCATTTATGCTCAGGTACCAACATCAAGACAGACACTCGGAAAAGAGAGCATAAGTACTTTTAGAGCTTCTGATTTTATTGTGTCTATAATTTGTCACAAAATGCAATATTTTATACATTGTATTTATTTAGCATCATTTGGATGGTTATAAAGTTCACAGGTCAAGCGAGGTCCTATAAAAAATGTAATTGGATGTTATTGAATATCATGGGTAGGCTTGGGGGGGTAACAGAATACAAGAGGGAAAAAAGGTAACTGTGTTCCTTACAATTACATAAAAAAATGTAATCAGATTTCAGACATTTAGGATTACACCTTTAATGCAAGAGAAGATGTATAATTTTTGAGCCCCCCAAATGTGACCTGTTTGCAGTGTATCATTGTGTTGTTTTACGTACAAAACTTATGAATCTAGTCACTGCCCCTGCACTCCAAAAACATGCATGCTGAACAAGACAAAACATATATATTAAGCTATAGTTTACAGATATTTTATTTAATCTTGTTGTATTTATTGTTGAAGTTATCCAAAAGTAATTGACAGAGATACATTGGTTCGCTAATCAGCAAATTTTACCATTAATATTGTGATGGATGGATTACATTACTGACTACATTTTTACAGGTAACTATCAGAATATGTTTTACAATAACCCTCCCAAACCTGATTTTAGGTTTTTCTTAGTTATATTGACACATACATTACTCAAATGACAGCTGCAACTACATAGTTATCCAACTATCCATCCATCCATCCATCCATTTTCTTTGCTGCTTATCCTCACAACGGTCGCGGGAAGTGCTGGAGCTTATCCCAGCTGTCAACGGGCAGGAGGCGGGCTACACCATGAACTGGTTGCCAGCCAATGGCAGGGCACATAGAGACAAACAGCCACATTCACAGTCACACCTAGGGGCAATTTAGAGTGTCCAATTAATGATGCATGTTTTTGGAATGTGGGAGGAAACCGGAATGCCCAGAGAAAACCCACACACATACTGGGAGAACATGCAGACTCCACACAGGCAGGTCCGGGATTAAACTCGGGACCTCAAAATGTGACCCCAACGCTTTACCAGCTGTCCCATCGTGCCGCCACTGCATAGTCATCTTTATCATTTGTGCACGGCTAAAAGTTAGCTAGAGGCAGAACACTGTTGACTGCCCTGTAGAAGAACAAACCTGTGCTTGTACATGCTGCAAAATACTTATTTTATCCTTCACATATTTAGTAACTGTCACCAGCTTGGTTCATGCTCTGTGTTGTGAATGCTGAAACTTCCCCCTGAAGGCACACAATCTTGAGACCCAGCTGCTACGGCTTGGCGACTTCAGCTGGGGCTTGGCAGTCATTTTTGTAGTAGTCCTCAGTGCCTCCCAGCCAATTGTATAGACATCAGCCAGTGGTGGTGTTTTTTTTTTTTTTTTTTTTGGGAGGGGGGGGGGGTTTAATGGCCTGCAGAGGAAAAAATCCTGCTGACCTCCTATGAACTGCCAGTGGCTGGGTTTAGCTACATGAGCAAGGTGAGGCGTTCTCCCTCAGGTAAATGCTGCCAAATTTCAAGATCAGGAGTAGTTTCCAAAATCCTATCAGATAAATTCAATGTATAAATCATAGCCTGGTTGTATCATAAGTCTCAATAATATCCTGCTTCGTTCTATTTGATTGTGTGTACATTAAATGGCATGTACAGTGCCGTGAAAAAAGTATTACTTCCCTTCTGAAATTCTTTTGCATTATTTCCCCACTTTGATGTTTAAGATCATCAAACAAATTCAAATATCTGACAAATGTACCCCAAGTAAACCTTTTTTAATTGGCAGGTTTATTTATTAAGGAAAAAAGAAACCATTCAAAGTACCTAGGCCTGTCTGAAAAAGTTCTCCCCCCCCATGTAAAATTATGAATTATCCATCAATTTTCTGAGGCATTTATCCCTCATAAGGGTCACGGGAGTGCTTGGAGCCTATCCCAGCAGGAGCAGGAGCCAGGGTGCACCATGAAATGGTTGCCAGCCAAATGCAGAGCACATGTAGACAAACAACCAGTTGCATACATAATCACACTTAAGGGCAATTTAGAGTGTCCAATGAATGCATGTTTTTGGGATGTGGGAGGAAACCGGAGTGCCCAGAGAAAACCCACACAGAGAGATAACATGCAAATTCCTCCATACTGGCGGGGCCAGGATTCAAACCCCAGTCCACAGAACAATGGGGCCAACGATCGAACCAGTTCCTTCACCGTGCCGCCCAACAACATACAGATTCTTATTATTCATTCATACTAACTTATTTGAGTAGTTATAAAGCTTAGTTATCTTTTATAATGAGAATAACATTATTTTATATTATGCTAAAAATGTTTCACGATCATTGGCAGTTGGAAAACCGCCAATGACTGTCCATGGCACGCCTACACATCAACTGCTGATCCTATTTACTGTAAAATAAAACATTTTTACACTTCTACAACTACTATGTATTTTTAGTGTGAGATTAACTGTTGTGGGAGTAATGTGTCACCACGTAAACTTTAAGATGTGATTTAAATACCAGAAAAATTTGTAATACATCAGTTCCCCGTTGGAATTTATGTGAATTTGTTACCGTACTTCCTATAAGACGAGAACTCAACAACAATGGAAAATCACATCATTTCTGGTCTCATCAGAAAGCTTTGGATTCTCTTCTGCTAAGTATTTAATTGGAATATATGTCATTATACATATGAACCTACAATGATTGTAAAACAGTCCCTCAAGGATCAAACGACACATCGTCGTTAGGCTAACACTGAAATGCTGCTTCCAATCTTTAGACGTACAATACGTATCTTCACCAAATGCGACACGATTACCACAAGCTATACTTCACTCAAAATAATTACAATTACAATAACATCATTTTAACATTAAATTTTCAATTGACCCACCCCGTTTTAATACAAACTACAGGCACATTGGCACTTTTTGCAAACATACCAAGGTAAATTGTATTGTAGATGTAGTTTTCAGTTTCAAATTTGGAATTGACATAATTCATTATTTCTAGTTTTATTTTGCTTTTATAGTCGCGCTGATGCAGGAGAGGCTCTCCAATTTCATTGTATAGTCGTATGATGACAATAAATGGCATTCATTCATTCATTCAGTTTAGTTTATTTATTCATAATTGAAGTTGACTTTTGCAAATATACAGCAGGCATTGCTGGTATCATACTATAAATAAGATAATTTTTTGGTTTGATCATTTGAATTATAAAAATGAAACATGGAATTGCAGCTAGTTCATGGACGTTAGTTTCATTGCGTCAGTGTCTAATGGACAGAAACTGAGTGATCAACCCTGAAGGTCTTATAATGATGCTTGTTGTATTACCATTGTGTCCACCAGCCATAAAATGACATTCTGCTTCCTTCATTTACAGCGCCATTGAACTCTGAGGCATTTTTTTCCTTGCTGCCCAGCATATCAGCCTGGCAAAACAATTGTGGTGTGAAGCTATGTGATTACTAGAAGATATTAAGTTATATTGCTGTGGAAAATGTCAGTTTGGGTCTTGTTGGATCTCAGTAGATCATAACATACTGGTTGGAAACATGGGTAGGACTAAATGAAATGGTTCTTTAATGATTCAGATCCTACCTGGAGGAAAAGAGCTACTCTGTAACCATTGAAAATGCACAATCTCAACAAATAGCAATGACCTATGGGGTCCCTTGAGGGTTAGTTCTTGGACCCATTCTGTTCAACCTATATATGGTACCCTTGGGTGAAGTTTTCCAGAACTTTAATTTTAACTATCATAGCTATGCAGATGACACACAGTTAGTTTCTCCAGATGACTGCAGTTCAATTGAGGTGTGATGCCACTCTCTAAACCAGATAAATAACTGGATGAGTTGAAAAATTCTTTAACAAAACCACAACAAAACTGAGATAGTTTGTCAATAAAGTAAAAAGGATTGCTGTTGATAAATACCTGGCCTCACTTTCTTTAAAAATGAAAGACCAAGTGTGAAATCTTGGTGTTCTGATAGATTCCGACCTGACTTTCAACAGTCATATCAAATCAATTCCTAAATCTCCTTTTTACCATCTGAAGAACATATCTAGAGTGAAGGCTTGCACGTGTTAAGCAGACCAGGAGAAGGTCATCTATGCTTTTATCTCAAGTAGACTTGTCTATTGTAATGGTCTTCTGACTGGAGTGGCAAACATGGCGAGGCAGCATTCGGATATTACGGTGCACAAAAATTGAATAAATTGCCAACAGAGGTGACATCATCCACAAGTGTGAATGTTTTCAAATCCAGTTTAAAGGCTCTTTTTTTCTCATATGTTTGAAAGTGTTTTGACTTTTTGTTCTATATTTTTTGCACTGTATGCTGTTTCAATTGTACTTTTATTTTAAAATGTTTTTTTTTGTATTTCAATGTTTTTAATCATGTAAAGCACATTGATTTACCTTGTGCATGAAATGCGATTCACAAAAATTTGCTTTGCTTTGGAACATTGGTATAATGCTAACATTACAATGAAATGAAACCTTCTCACCCTGGAAACTCAAATGCCTAGAAAAAGTCCAGTAGGTTAACACATTGGGCCACATTTTTAATGTTTGAAAGGCACATCTTAATTATTAAAAGCAGCGTTCTTCATTTAATCACATCTCTGGATATATTGTATCTTGTTTGGCCTCATGACACTGTCAACGTTGCCAGCATGGACCGATTGGCATTGTGAAAGCTCCACGTGAGTTGGGGTGCAATTATAGTGTTTAAATCAATGGGCAGCCTTCATTGGATCAATTGCTGTTATCTTTACGACCAGCTGAGGCAAAATTCTCAGCATAATTAAGCTCCCTTCCAGGCGACCTAATGAAGGGCATTTCAAAATGTCAATGGATACATTGATTTTTAAAATGGAATTATTATTATACTTTAATAGTTTGGTTTGGTGCTTGAGAAGTCTAGCTTATGCTGCAACTTTTTGTTCATATTTAGTTGGCATATTAAGCCTATATATAGGTTAATGAAACATTGTAATAAATTATGGGTGTATGTCAGTGGGTTGGCCTCACAATTCCGAGGACTGGAGTTCAAATTGCAATCCCGCCTGTGTGGAGTTTGTACATTCACCCCGTGCCTGCTTGGGTTTTCTCTGGGCACTCCACGTCCCAAAAAATATGCATTCATTGGAGATGCTAAATTGCCCTTAAGTGTGATTGTGAGTGCGGCTGTTGTCTGTCTCTATGTGCCCTTCAATTGCCTGGAAACCAGTTCAGGGTCTAGCCTGCTTCCTGCCCAATGATAGCTGGGGTAGGTTCCAGCACTCCCGTGACATTTGTGAGGATAAGGAGCTCAGAAAATGGAGGGATGGATGAATGTAATAAATGATCGACATTTAATTATATCTGGCAGTCCACCTTACATTTCTGGTTTGAAAGCAGATACCGACTATAGCCCCCCCCCCATTCACTGCCCCACCACAGCACCATCCCCGTCCATCTGTATTATATAGAATGCATCCTTCCTTCTGTTTCATCACTTCAAAACACAAATATATTTTGAATATTTCCCCAACGGCATGACATGCACCAAAGTGTTCTAACCAGTTTTTGTAAAGATTATACATTCTTGGTTCCATATTTGCATTTGCCCTGCCTTGATACCGTAATAATTTAATTCACAGTTGTCAGCAACACTTCCCCAAACTTGTGTGACGAATGTGCCTGCTTGTGGATAGGTCAAAATCCATGAGTCCAACATTCTGTCAGCCTTCAGCTATCATTAGCCTCACTAAGTTTACATCAGCCTGCTGTTCCAGTTACTTTGTTGGATTGAGGCTCTCCAGTATCATTCATGTGTATGGGGTGGTTTCACTGTTATCTTTTGTTAGGTGTGATGGAGTGTCTCATTAAAAGAGCTGACCCACCTCCTCCAGACAGATGCCAAAACTCTGGGTTTCTGCTGCATTGGAGAACGTGCCAAGGGGACCTCGGGGACACTTGGATACATAAATACACAGCCTATCAGACATTTCAGATTTGTTGTTTTCCTCAATAAGACAATAATTTCAGGAAGACCGTATTTTGTCAGAGAAGGACAAGCATTTCGATGAGCAGATAAGGTCACTGTTCAGGTGAGGTAAGTCGGATAGATAGTTGATACACAGTTCTATAAGGGACTGGGTGAGAACACCTGATTGGGATCTGTCTTCATCTGCACACCATAAGTAAAAGCAGTCATGTCCTCAGGAACCTCTTATGGAATTTGGGTCATTTTATCCATTAATAATGATATAGCCGCTATCGTATTGTGTATGCTCTACTTCCATACTGTAGTAGCTTTATCTTTGTGGGATAGATTTACACCATGTTTTTCTTTTTCAACAATTCCTTGCAACAAATGAATTAAAAATTGCTAATCCTTTTGGGATTTTTCTATTCATCCATTTTCTGAGCTGCATATCCTGAAGGGGTCACGGAAGTGTTAGAGCCCATCCCAGCTGTCATTGGGCAGGAGGCAGGGTACAACATGAACTGGTTGCTAGCCAATCGCAGCATTTGGGATTTATAGATCTATAATTAATATATTACTATAATTTATACATACTAGATTTAACTGGTGAGCAGTGTATTCAGTCGTCTCATAGCACGATGTGTGTATATTTAACCACAGAACTGTAGTTCGGGTGGGGACAGTACAGTTGATTCTATTCACAATGCTTAGAAGTGGAAGCATAAGAGAGCCTGACAGATGCCCTTTTGAGATCAGCTGTAGATGTTTAGTGCTGCAATTGCACAGCCTGATTTTCTAATGCTGCAGATAGTGTCTAAAAGATTCAAAGAGAGAGGCATACCAGTGCAACATCATTGCCTTTACACAAGACAACATAATGAAGTTCCTGTCCCCTATCTTGAATTTAAAAGTTTTAAAACTTTGCTTGAGTTGGCGTGACACACCCGAAGCTACAGGCTTCATCCGAGTACCATAGTACATAATACATCAGACAAGTTTTCACGGAAATTTTTTTTTTTCATACTAGAATTACGGCAATTATGCTGGCTAAGGTGCCCTATGTATCTACATAATGTATACAGTAACCTTGTCACATTTCACAAGACAAAACTAAGATACATTTATACTTTATTGCATTTGCCTTAGATTGATGGACTGCAGTGTATGTTTTCCCTTGAACAAAATTAGTTTTTTTTTTTAATTGGTTTGTTAAAATGTAATTTCCTTGGTTCAATTAAATCTGAGTTCATGACTGTAGGGTTGACTTATTTTGCCTGAATGAAAGTATAGATTTTCCTCATGCTTGTGAGGGGTGAATGAACATTGGGGGTGAAGTGGGTGAATGAACATGATTTCAAACGCTGGTTTAAAACCTGGATAAGGCTGGATATTGAACACCCTTGTGCATGTGATGAGTAAACCAGAAACCTCCAAGGCTTCGTAGTAGTGCTGACATATCCACATCAAAAGGTTCCTGGGGGCCTGGCATGGGATTGGGGGGTGTGCGGGTATCAGACCGGGTTTCAGCACATCTGTACTGTTGCCTGGTGCATGTGCCCTGGCCCTCCGCTCTGCCCGCCCTCATGGATACACCACGTACACCCACCTCTGGGGGGCACTAGATCGTGGATGGGGGGGATTTGGCTGTTAGGGTTAGCCTGACTTAAAAACCAAGGTCCCTTTGTGATTTCTTAGTATTTTAATTTAAGTTTACTAATACTCAAAGTAGATCAGTTGAACTGAACATAATTTGTAGAGACGGGACAACAACAACGAGCTAATTGTAAACAGGATGAGTAAAATAAATCATTACACATCTTCAACATGGAAATATTAAATATGGATGTTGCATGAGACTGTAGTGCTACACCCTGTGAGGGAAGATATGACAGGACAAGGACAGGAGAAGAAGCATGCAGGATAAGGGTTGTGAACCAACTGCAACTGAAGTGTGGTGTGACTAAGTGAATTATAGAAGTCTATAGAACAAGAATATAAGTGTGGGGATGCACAAACAATTCGCGGATACATTTTTCTCCACTATAGTCCAATATACTGTACATTCATAGACACCTGTAGACAGCGACACTCTGAGGTGGCCCAGCTGCAAGAGCTTTTCTCATATCCAGTAGGTCCACTTGAGTGAATGTTGGCTAGCGCCATTCACCGGATTCTTTTAAGATTTTTGGGAGTTTGTATTAATATTTGAAACTTGTTTGAATCTTTTATTGCACAATCCCACTTGATTTTAACAAGGTGCTTATATGTTGATATAGAGAGCCTGACAGAACACATCGGTCTTCTCTCTTCTCCTGAGCTTCTTTTTTTTAGGGGTGAGACTTGATTAAAAAAAAAAAAAAAAAATCAAATAGAGGCTTTGAAATCAACTACTGAATTAATCACATTTTAATTAATTCCTTCATTATTTTCCACACTGCTCATTCTCACTAGGGTTTCAGCCATTCTGTAGACAGTCTCAGCTATCTTCTGGCAAGAGGAGGGTTACACCACTAAAGTGGTTGACAGCCAGTCACAGGGCACATATAAACAACCATTTGCACTCACATTCACACCTACGGCGAGTTTTGAATTAAACTGGCATGTATGTTTTTTGGACGTAGGAGGAAATGAACAACGGTTTTTCCAACGATTCTGAACTAGAAAAGGATTCCCGGTATACCCCCCCCACCCCACCCGCCATACTCTCAAAGAATTGCACACGACCCGAACTGTGACAAGACAGGCAAATTCCACTCAGACCCTCAACATCTTGGTCACCAGCTCTTCTGCCTCCTTCCCTCGAGTAGGCACTACCAAGCAATGCAAATGAAAGCTAGCATACGTTCTAATCACGTCTTCCCTCTTGTAATTAATTTCTTAAACAGCTAACTTTTAATTACACTACAGCAGGCTGCCAATATTTTGTCTTGGGTTTGTTGTCAGATTCTTTGAGGCCAGTTATTATGATATATTATGCCTTACTCATTAACTGTAGTTGTCTCACCGGGCTGTACCATTTGCACAAATATATTTTTGACCAATACCAGCCTCTCACACCTGAGTAGCATCTGCACCACTTGCACAATCACCTGAGATGTATCTGCAACATTTGCAAAATTGACATTGTCCCAGATTATTGAACGACTAGTCAATTTAAACTGCATACATTCCTTGAAGTCTTGGCGCCCTTAGCACAATGGTCATTGCTCTATTTGACATTCTAACTGCTCTAAATGGTAAAGGACTCTGCACCCTTTTGCATAATTGTCAAGAAAAAAAAAAGGGTATCATCATTTCTAGATTACTGGCTCCGTGACAGTTATTGCAATGTCTTTATGTCTCAAAAGTATTCTCTCAATTGACTGGCTGTCTGTTGTCATACTCGACATGTACTGTACGTCGTACTAGCGCAGATCCAACTAGCGGAGATCAATTCCTTGTGTGTTTTTGACATACTTGGCAAAATAAAGATGATTGTGAACTGGAACAATACCGCACAGGTATGTGCAGATCATGCAAGCTCCACACAGGCAAGGCTGCATGAGTACCCAGGGACCCGGAATATTAACACCGATTTGTTACCATGTTGTCCATCACGCCCCTAACATTTTAAGTATATAACAATATTTATACTAAAGAGCAACATGAGTTAATTTAAATAGATTTTAGTTAATGATACAAAACAATTTCAACAACATAAAGGTTATGGTATTAACACATTTCATCTGATGTTGCCTGCGTGAGTTCTGATCACAAAGAAAGAAAATGGTCTGCTTCGTTGGGAATGGAGGCATGAAATAAAATCCACATATAGCTCTATTAGAATGGTACTCACAAATCCCCAATTCAGTTGACAGATGCTCCTGACAGCAAGAGAAGTGACCACTCCATTGCAGGCCTCTCTCTAAAACTTCAAGTACACACTTTTGAACGAACGAGTAGAGTGAAACCACCCCATACACATGCATAATTTAGCTAATGAATAAAGAAGAAACTGCACTATCACTGTAAATTTTACTAACTTGCTATGAACAAATAAACATTACATAAAAACATAACAAAAAGTGGTTGAAATAATTTTCATGAAAAAGTTCAGCTTTATCAAAATTTACAGTTAGGATTAGCGGTTAACGCTAAAGACCTCTGTAGACTCCCCAAAAAAAATCAGGAAAGGGTTTCAGTATCTCAAATGTATTTGGTGTTAATCAGAGGCACTTTAAATGGTGACAGTCGTGTGGCAACTTCAATTTAACAGGAATTGAATGTAACTGCTTTATTCCATTTATGAGACATCATCTCAGTTGCTTATATTTTTTAATAACCTTGGTCCCATCTCCAACCTCCTATTTCTCTCAAATACTTGGTAAAGAACCGTTGCTTCCCAGATCCACATCTACCTCTCTTCGAATAGTCTCTGATCAATTCCAGACTGGCTTCTCCCCTCTCTCTAGCACTGAACCAGAACTCAAGTTATCCACTACTCAACACCGTCATCGTCTTTGATGTGACTGCAGCTTTTGACACCATTTCCCACACTATCCTTAAGAACAGACTGTACCACATTGGCATTCAACACATCCCTCCAGTGATTCACTTTTTAGCTGGATTTCTAGTTAATTTTGGTAGACTGTGAATGAAACACCAATGTAGTACATGTGCACCATCTCCACCATGTACTGCATCCAATGCTCTACTTGGCCATTTTGTGATCCTCTCCAGTGCTCTTGTCTTTGGAGTGATGGCCAAGACATTCACCTTCCTTTTTCTACTGTCTAAACTGAGATGTAGGTCACTTTCAGACACACGAACACTAATAAAGGTCAAGAGAAGCTGTGTAAAAGTGGAACAGCGCTGTCCTATTTTGTTCAATGGAGTGATGTGTTGTTCCGCTTCGCAATATGTTGTAGTTCCTAAAATCGATTGATTTGCAATTTCCATATTGGAAATGTTGATGTACACTGCTAATTTCATGGAAAAATGACATCAGAAGATTAAGATAAAGCAATCGAATGAAAGCAAATTCGAAACTGTTTTGCTCAGTGTTGTCAACAAGGCTGTAAATGTACTCAAATGTTAGGATCTGTGGTGCAGTACAAAACCCAGGAAAGAAAAAAAATTGGTGAGTGTCGCAATGGGCTCTAAACACTGTACACGTATTTCAGAACGATATTGTTGGTGAAATGCAGTTCTCATTCTTGTATTATGGGTGCAAACATCTGTTACTCTGAAACCTTCACCGAGGTGATAAAACAGCATTGTTAATCATACTGTACAATGTGTCAACTGGTGAAGGTCCTCTGTAATTAGGTGTTGATGGGTGCTACCTGTAATGTCAGACAATGCAAACATGCCCCTTACCACATTCCTATTTTAATTGGCATCACAGCACTCTTAACATTCCCTCTGTGAAACCCTTCTACTTGTATGCTGGCAAGAGGGGAAGGTTAAGGGAGTGAAGACAGAAATGTTAGGGTGAGACAAAATAAACTAAAATCAAGTGACCTCTACCTTTTTTTTGCTGCAATAGCAGCTTTTCCAGAGAGCTGTATCAACTTTGAGGCTGGAGCATTTATTAAAAAAAAAAAAAAAAAAAAAAAGGCTCTTTCGCAAAGCATTGTATTGGCTTATGCTGCATAAGTGTCAAACAGCTGCCATAAATACTTAGATTAAATAATTGTATCCATCCATACTATCCATGATCGATAAAATCAGAGTAATTTAGAGGTGGTAGTTGTCATCGAGCATTTAGCACAATGCACAATCGATTACTTCAACTGAGCTGCTTTTTTCCTGTCTTCTTTATTAGCGATGACAAAAGGTGTGGCACACATTAGTTTACAGCACTATAATGTACAACCCAAATCGACGGAAGGCCAGTGACAGCTTGTGTCCCATGCTGAACTCATACATGATGACAGTTACCCAAAAAGCAAACTTTTGGAAAGTATTTTGCTTTTTGTCTTTCTGTCCTGGCCGTTCACCAGCATTTTGCCCAAAGACAGTTGTGATAGACGACAGCTCACCTGAGCCATGTTAAGAAAAACAAGAGTATCAAAATGGATTTTTGGTTCTCCAGCAGTTTGTTACAATGACAAATTGTACAAATTTTGGGGCGTTCAAACTCCGAGGTATCACTGCATTAGAATTTAATTTGCAGTTACTCATTAATCCTATCATACATTTGAGTAAATTCCATAAGATGTCTGTGGTTTTATTATGAGAGTTGGTGTGAACTGTTGCAAATGCACTCAAAACATTGAATTGAAAGCTGACAGACCTGAGGTGTGAGGCATTTAGTTTGGGATTAGCAGCTCCCTCAAATGACACTCTTAAGGTGAAAGCAAAAATGTACTTGTGATTTACAGTATACCAAAGAACTTTCATGGAGCTATTACAGGCAACAATTACCTGCAGTGCTGTTGACCTTTCTGGGTTACAAATTGTACTTTTTGTCCTCTATTTTGTTTTTGAACCCACAACCCCCATAGCTATGAAAAAGGGTTTTGTGATTTATCTGGTGAATGTAATTTCCACTGTCCTCCATGGATCAGTGTTTTTATGATGATGAAAAAAAACGGCCTCTGCACTTTTGGTGCATCCTAATGCAGTAGTTGGCATTTTTTTTAACCAATGTCCAGAGGCCCATGAATTTTTTTTTATAAATAGTATTTGCCAATACTGTACTGAGCATCGATTTCCCACAGTAAAGTGGCCAAGAACCGCTTTTGAGCTAACTAAAATATATATGTTGTTGTTTTCCTTTCAGCTTGTCCCTTTCGGGGTCGCCACAGCGTATCATCTCAGATGAACGCATATATATGTTTGGCACAATTTTTACGCCGGATGCCCTTCCTGACGCAACCCTTCTCGGGACAACAACAACAAAGTGGCCAAGAACCGCTTTTGAGCTAACTAAAATATATATATTTTTTTAATTGGTGGTTTTAATCCATCTTTCACAGAATTATTTCTCGTTTCACTTTTGACATTTTTAGATTGTATCCTTGGAACATACCAGAATTGTAGTCATCTAGATATGTTGATATTTTAAGGGGACAAATCACACATTTCCCCTCACAATTTCCCAGGTGTCTTAATAACATATTCGATTTGTGACACTTTGGTGAAAATACACTATGGATCAATAATTACAGAACTCCATCAACCCCTTTTTAATGCCCTCACACTAACATTCATCAGTGGAATAATATATCACCATAATTGTTACATCTTGCATCAATAACTGTCTGCACACATTCTGTCGGTCAGCAGGTTTTGTCAGTCACTAAGTAACTGGCCATTGACACATGGTGAACTCAGTTGCTTCTGTGAAAATAAAAGCTGTCTCCCTCACCCAGATAGTACCCTGGTATACCTGATTTCAGTTGAATGAAAGGCAGTCAACTCTATAGAAAATTGGGTGTAAAAATCCATCGAGAAATCTAGCATTCAGACATGGCTTTTTATCCAGACTACTAAATCCATCCACATACTACATTACCCTAGTATTATCTCTTCCAATGTATTCAACACCAGATTCCCCAGCAAGCTCGACAATGTCATTAGACCATTCTACCCACGTGTACTCCATTGCCATCTGCAGTTGGTATTTTAATAAATAAGTTCCACCAATAATTCATTAAAAAAAAAAACCCTCTGCATTCCACGCTCTGAGATGTAACATGCTCCCCCCCTCTCTCTTTTTCCCACCTTTACTCTGTCAGAGAAATCTCAATTTAGCAAACACTTCTACACTTCCACTCCTACTGCCCTGGTTCAAGCTTGCCTTTACTCTCTACTCCCCCTTTTCATAACCACTATACACTCCTCTCAGAGGTCTGGCATTGTCACTACTTGGAACTAAAACGCCCACTTTCCTTAATCATTTTTATTCTTTTTTTTTTTTTCAAGACACTTAAATGGCCTCTAAAGACTAACATCAGTGTTGTTTCATAAACCTTGTTGTAGTGTACTTGAGACCACTATGCATGGCCAAGTGTACTAAAAGAGCATAAGAAAAGGAAAAATAAGTTTACAAATCTCTCTTCTGCTTTGAAAGACATTTTATGAAGACTAATAACAAAAACAATGAGATATCAAATAAATGCTATACAAACATAGGAGATATTATAGTTGGTGATCCACAAACTGATTCAGAAAGATTCAGCACATTATGTAACTATAGTTTGGAGAGAGAGAGAGAGAGGGAAAGAGAGAGAGAGAGATATTAAATGACAGCGCAAACAAGTTGAATGAAGAAATATAGTATAACTTCCATTTTTTTTTCCCAAGAAAATTGAATCACTGATTAATTGTGAGGATTATGTTGTACTGGGTACATACAGTCCCATATGATGCTGTATATTGTATAATAATTATGCCTTATCAATTAAATCAGACAAAAAAGAATCACAACTACAAATGTCACGATAGGCCTTTTGTTTGATGTAATGGATTTTGGTAGCTTTCTGTAGTCCATTGGAGCACCTCTACTTCATCTTAAAGCCTCACTCAGCCAGAACAAAATAAGGATGATGGTGAAAATGTTTGCCACGATGATACCAAAGCCCATTTTTTTGTATCTATATCAGTAACCTTGCTTCATCCAGCCTACTTCTCATCTGCCGATATCAATAGCTTGTTGAAAACCATGGGGTGAATCCTGGCTGTCATGCTTGAGGGGACGAGTAGCTCCTCTCAACTCTCAGCTACCCATGAAGCAAGAAGGAACATGAACAGAAAGAGAATGTTGTGACTGACTTTACTGGTATTCAGCGAAGCTGGATGTGCATCCCTGACTTATTAAGAAATGCGTGTGTGTCATTATCCTCACCAAATGTATTAAATGTTTTTTTTTTTTTTTTGTCTTCACAGGATTTACGAGCGGATTATAGACCTTCCTCAGATGGAGCTCACCCCAGGAAGTGGAGTGTGGCTCGGCCAGCACAGCCACAAACACGGCCTATTCAAGGTGAGACTCCGAAGATTATGAATACAGTCACGCAATTCACTCGTGTAGTTAAGAGTGAATCTCTGATTGGAGTAACATGTTTGGTATATAAGAATTAAGAATGTATACTCCATCCATCTATTTTCTTTGCCGCTTATCCTCACGAGGGTTGTGGGGAATGCTGGAGGCCTATCCCAGCTGTCAACTGGCAGGAAGCGGGGTACACCCTGAACTAGTCGCCAGCCAATAGCAGGGCACATAGAGACAGTCGCACTCACAATCACAAGTCGCACTCACAATCACACCTATTGGCAATTTAGAGTGTCCAATTAATGTTGCATGTTTTTGGGATGTGTTTGGGATCCGAAGAAAACCCAGGCAGGCATATGGGGAGAACATTCAAACTCCACACAAGGGGTGCTGGGATTGAACGCTGGTCCTTAGAACTGTGAGGCATACAGCTGCTCCACCGTGCCGCCTAATATATACTCACAAAACGTAATTCCAACAAAGTCCACTATTTTTTTTTGTTTTTTTATTGCAGTACATTCTGGGTACTGACATCAATTAGGGATGTGCCAGACACCAATACTTTTTCGCATTAGCCACAGTAGCAGTGCCTGGGAGCAATGATCACTATTCAGCTATTTCGGTTTGAGTCAGTGTGTGATCAGGCAAGTGGGAAGAGTGACGAAGACACAAGAAATGAGACACTCAGTTAAAAGGAGGTGATCGAGTTACGTGGCCAACGCCTCCTATCTTTCAGGTCTTTCGCTCAGCTTTTGCTTGTCAAGGCACCTTGTGAGGAAAGAATCTGGGTTGAAACAACAAAAACACAGCTGCAGATGTTTTGGCCACTCAACCCTTCTGCCCCCATTCTCCCACTGTCTCCTCACTTTTATCGTTTTGAGAAACGTATTAATGCTTCCCTTCTGTTTGCATTCCATCCTGATTGGAAATTGCATCTCAACACAGCGCAGTATGGCATTTTCAAACTTTTCACTGATTATTTACAAATGCCTGGAGGTCAGTAGTTGTGTAATTAAATGTACTTGTCATTTCAATCACAGCTCACGTTAACAGGGTCCACGTTTATGGGATAACAGGTCAGATTTGCACTGGGCTGCCAAATGCAACGGAGTATGGTGGAAGATACAAAAAGACAAAGTACCAAGGGGTTTACAGAGTAGCTGCATACAGCTCACTGAGTGCTTTGAAATGTACTATATTCCCAAGCTCATTACAATGTCGATTTTTAATCACTGCTCATTTTCTCAGTCTACCGCACGTCCTCAGAGCAGGCAGAGGACATGACAGATTCTTTCAAAGATAAGATTTCGTTCCTGTTTAACCTGAATTCCTGCCCACCGAATCAATATACATTTCATTTTTTTCCCTCTTCCATATTGATTAGCCTGCAGGCACTGCTGTGGTGTAAATTTTGCTCTGAATCTCTCACAAATGCACAAAAGCCTGGAGTCTTGCTTCCCTCTGCCTTTTCTTCATTCACACCCTTGTAGCATAAGAGAATCCTTTTTCTTGAGAAGGTCTTGAAAGATGGAGCTTATTCATGGTGTTTTCTACCCACGTTTTTTTTTTTTTTTGTCCATGGAGAGTGGAGAGAGCTGCTCCATGTGCAAGGATTGCTTAAAAGCAGAAGTGGATAGAGTAGCCAAATATTATACTAAAGTAAGAGTAATATTACTTTTGTAACAATATGACACAAATCAGCAATTGATCTCCAAATATTTGCTCAAGTAATAGTAACAAAGGACTCAGTGGAAAAAAAATACAAGAGTAAATGGTAAGTAACTTCTGATTTATTTTCAAAATCAAATCATGAACATCTATTCAAAATTTCCGTATATGGAAGTTTGCACACAACTGACATCGTTTAAACATTTGAGTGCCCAGAAACCAAAAAGAGATGAAACATCCTTTGCTTTATTCACTTAAATGAGTGAATGAAGTAGCTATTGGCTCATCAGACTTATAGATTTTGTTTAGGGGTGCTCAATGCGTCAATCGCGAGGCAATCTTGATCGATTGCAACGGCGTGCCGGAAAAAAAAAAAAAAAAGAGAGATCAGCTGTATTTTTCTGACCTTTAGAACACTGCGCATGCGCAAACAACAACAGTACAGGAAAACACACTCGTCGGCGAGTTTCCCCCTACTTTAACCCCTTACATTTTTCTCAAAGTAAAGAAATGTGTCGCGGCATTTTCGAACTGTTCATGGAAAATACGACACTGACATTCCGCTGAAAAGCAAGCTGATAATGAGAAAAAAGAACAAACTAAAATCCCAACTGGCGGCCGCACACCAGTCACTTTTCACGCAATATATTTGAACAGCGAAAGCCACCACCGTAAAGGAGTACAGTTACACTGCGGTGTGAAGCCTTGGCTGATGTGTGGAAGGACATCGGAAATGTTGAGTGTTTCTCACTACAGTTGGACGAATCCACTGATGTGACTGACACAGCCCGGGTGTGCATTTTCATTCGTGTGCTGTTTAGAGACCATCAACGTGAACTCGGTTACAAAAATGTTTATGGTTCACTATGTTGTGTTGTGCAATATTGGCTCATGCAGTTATGCAAGGCACACAAACATACATTTACACATAAAGAATCCTCAATATAGTTTAAAATAAATATGTTTTACATTTTTGTAGTGGGTAGATCTTTGTGCCTTGGTCATTCTATTTTTATATAGGTCGTCCCACCTACCTCCCCCAGCCAAGCCCCCCTGCCCCCGGAGGATCGCGAGAGGCTGGCTGCTTGAAAAGTAGATCTTGTGGTTAAAAAAAAAAAAGTCAGAGAGAGAATCTCCATGGAAAAACACTTTTTTTTAAGTCTGTAATGTAAACATCTGGTTGTTTGTTTTTTTTCTCAAAACGTGTCATTTTGATTCATCCATGAAGAGATTGTGTGCAGTCATCTGACTGCCATGTGCCATCACATGACCAAGTCAGTAACACTAGTGTTCACCTTGCATGACTGCAACCGCGCCTTATACGGAAGTCAAACTGCATGATGATCATTGTAATAGTGTAAAACGATGGATTTTTTTTTTTTTACGTCAATACTCAAATTAAAGTAAAAGATATGGTCCATTCAGGGTACTCCGACAAGTACAATTTAATCAAAATTTTATTTGAGTTAAAGTAACAGAGTATATGTAGCACACTGCTACCCACGTTCACCTCCACCATCGGTTCACATTGGGGAGGCCAGATCTGCACACGGGTCATCAGAACTATGAGGGACATGTGCCAATCATTCGGTTACCGTGGCACACATTTTTAATTTTGGCATTCTTGGTCCTGTAAAACTGAGTTGGAAAAAAAGAACACTTACAGAAAATAAACTTCATTTAACATCTTCTAGGGGCTTCAGCAGTATTTCAAATGAAGAACCAGTTAATTAAATATTAAGAAACAAGGTTAATAGTTAGGATATATTTACATCAAGTCTTTCTATATTATTTAAATTTGGATTTAGTTTGAGCTCCTTCCTGTCGTGTAATCCAATTTCCACTCCAGTAGGTAGCGGTACTGTGCCTAAACGCTGGTTCGCCTACTGCTAGTCAGTGGTAAGCGCCAAGAAGAAGAATCTTTGACCCATGACTGCCAAAAGATTGCATTTGGACATTTACGTGACTTATCTTCTTCAATGATGACTGTTGCTTTCCCACACAGTAAGTATTATTTTATTTTATTTTAACTTATTTTAATATAGAGGCCTTTTTGTCCATAAAAAGTCTTCTGAACTCTCCTGTTGGTGTAAGCTATTGTTGAACCTCAAATGGTATATATTTTTTAAATTATATTTTATGGTCATACAACATATTACTAGCAATATAATAAGTAGTCTACTATCTCTCAGCTCACCTGATTTGCTTCCTCAGTGCTGTCTTAATCAGTTAATGTCTAAACTTTAAAACTGCACGGCATTTTAAGAAAACAGCTCGGTTAACCATCACATAAATAACTTTACAGTTTACACTCTGTGTGCACCTTGTGTTCCTCTCACAGGTGATGCAAGAAGGACATCGTGCAAGGATGCCGAACATATCGGAGAATGTAGCCTTACTGGGTGAGTATGGATAGGTTTCCAGTGACGTAACGGCCGTCCCAGGATTCCCTTTGACCCATCGGATAAATTAATGATGGAAAAAAAATTCACGCTTCACCTATCACCTGTGTTCTGTGACCTCTATGACACACAGGATGGTGTAATAGGAAACCCAACCATTGCTGACACCAATTTTGTATTTTCCATTCAACTCAACCTGCATCTGTTAAGAGAAGAACATTTTGTTGTCTAGCCATAATTAAGATAGAATTTTGTCAAATTTTCTTTCTTTTTTTGCTGAATCATACTGTTGGAGAATGGTAAAGAAGGAACAAACAAAGGAAATAAAGGATAATGGGAATGATTACATTTGATAAACATGCCTTGATTGTATGTGCAAAGGGTATTTGGATTTTTCTTGTTTTACATTCCAAAAATAGAAAATACTTTATGAATCTATATTGACTACACTCTATTATACTCTAATAGTTTGACTGGACATTTAAAATGAGAAGTTTACATAAACCATATAAAAAGTTACTAGGACTTTCTTGCTGTCTGACATGAAATTGTCAGACAGCAAGCAAATGAGGATTTCTAAAATAAATTCTATTTTCTAAATGTCAGATTAACATAAACAATTTATTTATTTTAGATGGGTTTTTTTCCCATTACTCTCTTCAGAGTTGTAAGTTTATCTACATTTCATGACTATTTGGTACCGTTGCCTTCAAAGTGCATGACATGGATGAAACATTTTGTACATCCTTCCACCAGCTTTTCACAATTGAAGGATTTTGTTCCATTCTTTGTGACATAATTGGTGTCACTGAGCCAAGTTTAGCCGCCTTGCTGACATCCGTCTTATCAGGTATAAACATTTATTTTCAATACGATCGAGATCAGTGCCACTCCCAAACATTGACTTTTCTTTAAGAAAATTTTTAACCAATTTGGCAGTATACTTCAGGTCATGGAGCATTTGGAAGACCCATTTATGTCAAACTTTAACTTCCTGGCTTATGTCCTGAGATGTTGTCACAGTATTTACACATAGCGTTCGTTCCGCACGATTCCATTTATTTTCCGAAGTCTACTTCTGACCCAAAAGAACCCAACCGCATGATGCTGCTCACCCCATATTACAAATTTGGGATGGTGTTCTCAGGCTTGCAGGCTTCTTTAATTCTTTTAAAGCACAGGACTTGTCTCCAATAATGAACGCCTTTGTGCATTTGCAAACTGTAATCTGTTTTTTTGAGGTTTCTTTTGGAGTACAGTAATGGCTTTTCTGGGCAGAGTGGCCTTTCACCGCATGTCAGTACAGCACTTGTTTCACTGTGGATAATGACACTCTTACCAGGTTCAGCCAGCATCTTCACAAGGTTTTCTTTTTTTTTTCTCCTCTTTTTCTTGGATTGATGTTCATGTTTGGGGCCAAAGCACCCTTATCTGTTGGACACAGAACCTGGCTCATTCCTGAGCAGTACAATGGAAATACATTCCCATGGTGTTTAAACTTGCATGTAATTGTTTGAAAAGGTGAAAGTGACGCCTTCAAGCTATTGGAAATTCCACTCAAGGATGAAGAAATATATTGGCTTTTTTTCTTCATTTCCATGATGTTACCAAAAGAAGGAATAATTTTACATTGTCTAGTTCTAATACATCTTCAAGTATATTTCTAATTAATTCAGATGTTGTCAATAAACCTATTGGGAGCTTCCAAAGAAATGGTTGCTCAAAATGGATTTATTACAAGCATTCATCCGTCCATCTTCTTAGCTGCTTAACCTCACAAGGGTCGCGTGCTGGAGGCTTTCCCAGCTGTCAACAGCCAGGAGGCGGGGTACACCCTGAGCTGGTTGCCGGCCAATCACAGGGCACATAGAAACAAACAACAGTCGGACTCACAATCACACCTAGGGGCATTTTAGAGTGTATAATTAATGTTGCATGTTTTTGGGATGTGGGAGGAAACCGGAGTCCCCGGTGAAAACCCACGCAGGCATGAGGAGAACGTGCAAACTCCACACAGGCGGATCTGGGATCAAACCCAGAACCTCAGAACTGTGAGGCCAATGCTATCTAGCTGCCCCACTGTGCTGCCGAATACTAATATTCGTACTATATAAACCTCTGACTGAAGAAAGTAATGAAAAACTATGTGAAAAAATCCTGCCATTATTTTAGTATTCTTAAAAAAATAGAGAAATAATTGTCGTTATTGTAATGGACATTGAGGTTTTCCTTCATGCCAGATAGTAATGGGGGAAAAATGTGCGTTTTTATGCAGAGTATGTAAAAATCTGTTTTTAACTATGCTTTTATCTTAAGGCTAGGGAGACCTCCTACAAGGTAAAATGGAGTTTGTCATATTTTCTTAATTTTTGCCTGTACACATTAATTTTGATGGTTGTGCTAAAGTTTTCGCCAAGCATTTGGAAGTTTATATAAATCTAGGGATGTTACTAGATACAAAAATAAACAGATCAGAAGAATGCTATTGGAATTGGGGGAGAAAAAAAAGAAAATCAGATGGTCACAAAAATGTAGCCTATTGTAGAAATATTAATTGGCCTAACTCTAGTTATTAGTATTATATGGAGTTATTCAATCATGGAACACATTAGAATAGATGTCTTATCTGGTGTCAATGCTACAATACTGCTTTTTACCAGACCTGTAGACTTTATCTCCATTGTGGTTATTCATTCGGTGATGTATGAAACGGTCTTTCTTTGATTTCCCAAGGTACCATTCCATTATCAACCCAGAGAAGGCCACGGAAGTGAAGCGAAAAAAAAAAAAAAAAACCCTCCATCTTCATGCGAATCCAAGAGTCCTCACCTTGATTGAGTAACTTTCTGATCACAAGAGCATGATCGCAGAATAGCTAGACTTTCTGGTGTGGTATTCTTGATCAATAATTTTTAATGTATCGAATTGTAAAAATTTGAAGGGAAATTCCGGTGGTTTGGATCAACAATGTTTCCAATAGGTCATGTAATATGTACTGTATCTTGACAATGTAATGTTAATCCAGAAAATTCATATTTGTTGATAAAAAATCTTCTGAAAACACCATTAAATGAGGATTAATATTATACTGTCAAGATACAGTACATATTACATGACCTATTGGATACATTGTTGATCCAAACCACCAGAATTTCCCTTTAAACGAAGATACATACCAAATTGAATACTGTATCTTAAAACGTCAGAGGACACAGATGTAATTGATTTTCTTGATTTCTTTAGAACCCCTTTTCAAACCATATCTCCCATTTCAGAGTGATTATATAGTAGATATACACCAGTTAAATCGATAAATATGTTTCAGAATGTGTGTTTTGCCTTTTCCAAACTTATTGCTGATCATGTCGAACCAGCGTGTTTCAAAAAAGACTCAGCAGAAAGCATTGGATATACAAGTGTAGTGAGGCAGAGGCTGAAACCAGCTGCGGTGCCAACTATTTTTCCTATGGCTATCGAGACCTCCACTGCCGGCAGGAGAACTAAATCTCACAGCTGCCATTGTGCAGGGGCAAACTGGCACAGACAAGAGGTGAGGACTTCCTTGTACTCTATATACCTACGGCTCTTACATTTATGATGCACTGGATAGTCGGGGGGAAAAAAAGCCCCACACAGTACTTCTCAGTATTGTCTGTAGTTTTTCTTATTTGACAAAGCCAACAGACACTTTTTTTTTTTGCAGCATGTAATAAAGCTACTCAAGCGAGAGACACAGACTATATAGGAATACTGCATACTATGTAAAAGCTTATTCTATCACTGAAACAAATATGAATTTGTAATAGGGATAGTTGTGCTAAAAAATACTGGCGCCAATGGGGTGCCATAACTCTAAAAACACATGCTTTTGACATATTGTCACATCAACCCAGTGGTCACTCTCTTTTTCTCTTGTACGGCTGCGCATGGCTGCTCGTCATCGTCACAGTCAGGTTCCGACCACGGTCGGCTCAAACGTACAGTTTGACGATGCCAAGTTCAGCCAGGTGTTCCTGTATGTTTAACTCCTCCTCCTCCTCCTCAAATTCCATCACGTTGCTCACCATTGGGGATAAAGTGTAGCGCATTGTGTTGGTCATGTGCAACGTCACTTCTGGTAGCCCTTGTGGGTAGAGGAACCACACCCCGGTGTGTTGAGCTTCGAGTATGTTCGGTGAGTGCTCAATATGCATATTAAAAACCTCATTTTTAACGAAACTATAGTTGACATGCTGGAAGTGACGTGCTTGTATTAAATATACAACACATGTGACTTTTAACTGACCCCAAAACATCTTTGTCCTCTGAGCTTTTAAGAACTGCAAAAGCCCTGCAACCTTATGCAACTGCTTTAATACTGTTTTCCACGATCAAGTATGATCAGATCTGTTCTAATAAATTATTGAAACGTTCATGTTAAAAATAGAAAATACCAATAACATTTATTTTGCAAAAGAACACTATTGAGTGCTCTATCCTACAGAAATATGCAATGCAACCTTGTGTAACTTTTTAACTTTTAAGTCTGATCAGCTCTGTTGTCCTAAATCGCTGAAATTTTTTTAAGACTATTAGTCATTTCAAACAGCTTGAATTGCAAGAGGACTGCATCTTTTTGCGCAATTGTCAAAACAAATAAATCAACAACGATTCTGGCATTACCAGGTTACGACCAACCTTTTATTGTGCTGTGACTTTTTTTCCATGTGTCTGTCTTAAAAGTATTTGCTGCCAACTGACGGTCTAATGTTGTACTAGAGTGGCTCCAACAAAAACTTCAACTAAAGACAAATTCCTTGGCAAATAGATATTCAGCTTCTGATGTTTCATGTACTTTTTTTCTCAACTTACATTTTTTAGATTTCTAGTAAAGAAAGCTCAATGTGTGTAGGACCGAAAAACTCTGTCATGACTTTTCAGAAAAATGTAGAGAAATATTCAGTCAAAATGACAGCCATTTTGTGGATTTAACAGTGAAGCAATAAGTGTTTTTGCCAGTATTTTGAAATACAATTAAATGGAATTCATTGTACAGTAAGCACCAACTGCATATAAACCCTACTGAATTAATTGGTTGAACAGCATGTTTGTCAATTCATCAGAAAAGGGCCTTAAGAGTGTAAAATTAACATTTTATGCTGTAAAATATAGTATATTGTGTAAATGTTTACATTTTTAAAACCATATTTACTACAGAAAAATGGTGGAACCAAACATTTTTTTTTTCTGTAAAATTTACAGATGTATTTAGTTTTAAAGTGTGTCCCTTTCAAAATGCTCCTGGAATAGCCAATCATGACACTAACATGTTCCAATTTGCATCTGGAATGTTCCAAGCAGGTATTTTTGGACCATTCCTCAACTTTGTAGTTTATTGCTGTCACTGTCCCAACTTCTTTTTTTTTTTTTTTTTTTTTTTGGAAGGTGTTGCTTGCATCAAATTCAAAATGAGAGAATATTTGGAGGAAAAAAAAAACAATAACAATCACTTTGAAAACTAAATATCTTGCTTGCGTACTGCATTCACCTGAATTTAGGTTGAAAAGGATTTGCAAATCATTGTTGTTTTTGTTTTACAGTGTCTCGTCTTGGATTAAATTGAGGGTTGCAAACAATTTACCTGCGTAACATTAATTTCTTCACTTGTTTAGTTGGTATTGTATGATTGTAAAACTGATATGGAATTCAAAAGGATACATATACTGTCTGTGTTATCTAATTTTGAATGAGGAAAAAAAAAAAAAGATTTTAAATATGTTTTGTGTCCCGTCTGTTTCAGTACACTCTATAACTTGCCCAGTAAATATTAGATACTGGTCAGGAACACTCTTAGAAAAAATAAAGAAGCGCTGGGAAACTTTTTCCTCCAATACATCGACCCAAGATTATTGATCCTTCAAGGACGCTGCAGGTCATTGTTGAGCCTGACATGTGGCACATCTCAAGTAACATGCATAATCCATCCATTGATCCATTTGGTACATGACGTATTCAGTTATTTTTATGACTGTACCTGCTTAAAATGTTATTTTCAATTCGTTCATCCGCTGTATGTTTAGGAGGAACTTTGCAACTACAAAATACAGATGCAGAAAGAGATGGCACAGTCTTATCATTATTGGCTTTACTGTTTGAAAGCAAAAGGAGAATTTCAAAGCTGAAATACAATACATGTAATACAATACGATGCCCATGCCATCACAGTGCTTGACTGGCCAGCAAACTCACTGGATCTAAATCCCATTGAGAATATACAGGGTACTATCAAGAGGGAAGATGAGGGGCAACAGAGCAACAAACAAAGAAGAAGTGACAGCAAGTTTCAAGGAAATCTGGCCTTCCCAAATTCCCGGGCAATGCCACAGGCTGATTGCCTCAATGCCACAGTGCATTGGCAGTGATTAAAGCATAGGGATTCCCAACCTAGGATTGAAGATGAAAGGACGATATTGTGAAAACCCAAATTATGAAACGATGAACAAATACTTGAAATTGTTTTGATTGTGGGCCATAATCTATCTATGAAAGTGTAACTTTTTGAATTGAATCATGGAAAATAAATGCACTTTTTTGGGGGGTGGTCTCTTTAAAAATCACTGTGAGAGGGAGAGCAAAGTAGGAAATATTCCAGGGTTTCACTTGAATTACCTACTGATCATAGACAGTGGTGTATGCTTAGGGCTTCAATATTACACCCCAGGACAGACATCTGAGCTCTATGCCATTTTTTTTTTTCTTGACACCTCTGACAGTCTCTCCTGAAACACCCAGGGCTGAGCCCGTGTGTTTTTGACATGGGAATGTGTTCTCAATCTGTGCTGCAAACCTGTTCATCTCTCTCTCTCTCTCTCTCTCTCTCTATCTCTCTCGCTCTCTCTCTCTCTCTCTCTCCAAAATATAGAGAGGAAAGGTAACACTTGCATCCAGGCCACCCAAATGCACTGTGAATGCATTTCACGCATATCCCAAGCAAAGGGAGTTTGGTGGCTAATGTACATGTACCCCATTTTCAGTCCAAATTGGGCTTCACTACATGGGGGGAATCACAAGATTTTCTCTTTATTAGAAGAATTTGACATTAAATACTCTAGTGGACAGCCTTTTGTTGATGGATGTGACTTCTCATTCACGATTATTGGCAGACTGGATGGCGTCTTCAATTGTTGATGACTTTGAGCTGCAAAGTACTTTATCCTCCAATTTATTTTCAAAGGAATGCTACACTATTTATATTTCCCACCATTTCTAGTGGCATTTCATCTCTTCATTGTCAAAAAGATCGGCTATTTCAACCAGTCCTGACATCAAATATCATATATGAAAGATTGAAAAGATGAATGTAACACATTTTGAGTTTTCAAATACCAGTTAAGATTTTTGTATATACATAGTATCATGAATTTTTTGTTCACAATTGAATTAATATCCTAGGTGTCTTCAGGTACATTTACAGTGTGTGATCCCATTTCTGATTTGGACGTTGAATCCAATTTTTTTAACGTAGTCTTTCACATTTCAAAAAAAAAAAAATGGAACTTCTAATATCAGAATTCATCCATGCGCACAAATCATGGAGCAGTGTGTATACAGGAGTAAATATGGACTTGCATCTTGGTCTCAGCTCTGACACATTTGTGCCTGAACTGGACCTTTTCACTTCTGTTTTCTGTATCTTCATCCACCATTGCTTTTCACATCTGGCTATTTTGTGTCTCATCTGTCCAACAGTTGTGACCAGTGTCTCCTTATGAACAGGACCTGAGTGTCCAGATCACAGTTTCATTGGCTACATAATGAGGTCTGGATTTATTTATTAAAAAAAAAAGGACTTGTACTGTTCACTTGAAGACATGAGGAAAATGACACATTTGGGGGAAAAAAAAATCTGAAATAACTTGCAGTGTGAATGTTGCCTTAATAATGTCAGTTAAATGCTTTTATCATAATACCTGAAGCAGGGTGAGGGAAGTGTGGGCGTCCCTGCTAAAACTACTGCCCCCGTGACCCGACCTCAGATAAGCGGTAGAAGATGAATGCATTGACCTGAGCATTAAGAAAGACATCACACATTATTTGTCATGATGAAATATGCCTCTGTTGAGGGTGTAGTAGTAGCCCTGTTTCATCAAGTGAGCCTGATTTCCACATTGGCTAGTAGTGAAAACAGTATTTATTTACCGCGTTAACGAGTGCCAGAGCTAGGACTGGATGCAGTTTCTGTACTAAATATAAAAAGCAACTGCGTAACATATGTTTCTTTTCCTTTTGGCTTGTCCCATTAGGGGTTGCCACAACGTGTCATCTTTTTCCATGTTAGCCCATCTCCTCCATTTTTCTCTCTAACACCAATGGCCCTCATGTCTTTCCTCACAAAATGTGACACCGTGAGTGTGAACATCGTCTTGAGTAATGACTTGCCTACGCTGGCAGTGTGTGCGAGACACTGTAAACTTCTTCTGCTTACAGATGTAAAATTGCAATTGTTCCTCACTGTCTCATGAGCGCCATCATATGGTAGCTTACATACATGTTAAAACATGCTAGCCTGCATGCTAACTTTGTAACCAGTGTGTTCAGGTGTCCTCCATTGGACTCATCACATGATAACATTTACAGATTTTTGGAACTCAGTGTGCACATAAAGACGCACATCTATTTAGGAGAAAAGTTCACCTTATGGTCATGAAAATACAGTAAATTATATTAAAAAAATGAACGAGAGCAAAATCTCCGAATATACGGGGCTGTGAATGGTGAACCGTGACTGGACAAGGAATAATGTTTGCAAATGAGGGTGGTGGGGGTGGGATTAAAATGTAATCTCCAAAAAGGTGGGAGCTGCAAAAAAAGTTTGTGAACCACTACATTAAGATTGACATGATGGATGGAGAGTTGAAAAGTCTCATCAGTGCATTTCTGTCTTTCTTCTTGTCAGGGCATTATCCAGGATGTGAAGTTTGTTTTTGCGCCCAATGGCTACATCACCCAGTGTCCAAACCTTAACCGTAGTAAGTATGACCATGAACAATTTTTGAATGTTTGTATGTATTTGTATTCTGTGTTCTTTTTGAAATTGGACTGGGACATGATGTTCGTTACCTAAATAATGGATGATGACATAAAGGAGTCCCATCCATTCTCTTGTGCTTCTTTTTGAGTAATGTTAATTCCCCCATGATAGTTGCCCCCATTTTCTATCAGTAAAATACAGATGTAAAGACCCGGTTTAGCCACTGATAAGTATGATATGGCACATAATCACACATTTCATTTTAAACTGATACCTATGAGAAGTCTCAAACAATGTGAATGAAACTTGTTTTGTTTGTGGCACCATCATTTGGTTAGTATATGTTTTCAGTTATGTTCATGTACTCTTTCTTCCAGCCTGCCCAACTTGTAGTGATTTCTTAAGCCTAGTGCAAGGCATTATGGACCTGCAGGATCTCCTCGCCAAGATGACCCTCAAGGTAAGAACCACTAGCTGCCTCCCACAAAAGGACCTATCCATTATAGCTCACCAGACTGTCACGAATATACTCAATTCTTACTTTGTCATTAATGCTACGCTATGTACCTACACAGCAGCAGAACAAAAGCTTCAATTAAAACATCGGTCCAAGGCTCAGTGAGCACCGTCATAAATACACATGATTCAAAAAATGGTAAAACAAGTTTGTCATATTTTATGTAATATTTAAGATACTGCTGTAGGATGAAAATTAAAAAAAAGTTCTTGTAAATTTTGTTTTGGCTAGGTGTACATGGCTTATTGGTACTTGAGGAAATTAATGCAGCATAGTGATGGAAGGGTATGACAAGTCCTCAGTGATGCAGAGAGCTTTCCTTTGCACTGCAGAAATGTGTAAAGGTCAGAAAGAGGAGTAAGACAGATGTCAGTGATTTTTACTACTTGTAAGATTATCCTATAAAATGTGTTCTTACTTTTTACTGTAACGACGTTCTACCAGAATGTGGTATTGAACGTCAGAACTGATTCAACGAGTGAACGTTATACTGCTGTTAAAATGTCCTTCCTGACGCTACAACTCCTCAGAAAGAAACGTGCTGTTGTCTTTTTGTAAAGTCCATTCACATGCTATGCGAAATCGATCTCTATATCTAATAATATGGACCTGTTCCACCACCTGTCCCTCAAGCAGAATCAGCTCAGAGAAAGGATGTGATATGTGACACTGGTTTGGCATCGTTACCGTCAAAGTTCGTTGGTTTTATGAACATTCAGTTCCAGTGAGCTCTCCTGAAACCAAAGAGCCATGGTTTCACACGCATGTTGTTTGTAGACAGGAATTGTTCATCTGTCAGACAGGCCACCAGAGCCAGTGTCAGTCCATTGTTGTTGCATGTTATTTCATTTGTGTACAAGGACAAGAGGATGGGTGTCTAAACATAACCCTGTGGGATACCTATTTTTGAAACAATGTAGTTTGATTTTAAAACCACTTTACTCTCACATGCTGGTTGGGGGTCCATCTCTTGTGAAATTTTACATAAACCACTGTTGTGTTAACTTCTAGTTCTTGGAGCCTTCACAGATGTATAGTATACTTGTTGTCATTGAAAGACAAATGGTGAAAGATCCATCGATTAAAATCCTGACAAATGTGTTAGAAGCTTCGGGGTCTTGGAGGATAGGATAGGTGTCCTCTCCCCATCTCTCCTAATAACCTAATTGTAGGGATCCAACCTCTTGCCCACGATGGTGCTAATCCACACTCTATGTGCTTTTGCAGAGAAGGGAGGTTATTGATATGGGTCAGAAATCATGAATTGTTTTGGCTTGAGGTTTTTTGAAGTACAGGGATGATGGTTGTCTCTTTCCATACCCTGGGGGTTATGACGAAGGCCAGGAACAATTGAAACCGTTGTGTTACAAGGACGCAGCTGGACAACACACCCCTAAAGAACGTGGCCTTTTAAACCATTTTGACCTGGTACAAGGTCTTCCAAGGGTGAGTTGGGAGAGGATGGAATTGACCTTTACTTCCTGCACAATGATTGGTGTGTTAGGGAGGGCGGTCTTTTGTAGTGTCATAACTGTTGAACCGTGTGTATAAACCGTGTGTTTAGTTGCTCCACAAAAGAAGCTGGTCTTGGCACCAGATTACGTCTGCTCTCTGTGCTCTGTGCATCATAACACTGAGTCTTTGACATGTCTTCCTCCCATTTCCTTTGAACTGTTCTTCCATTTTGTACTACTTCAGTTTCATCTGGCTTTTCAAAGCTTTGACTCTTTCAAAAAAATGCAAAACTTCAAAGAAAAGTGATTTAGCTCTGTTCAGTTTATTTCTTTTTCTTTTTTTTTTTTTTAAGTAAAATACTCTGACCAAATAGACCCCCATAGAGCAAATTACCTTCAAATTTTTTGAAAGAACTTGTCCCAGTCAGTAAGCTCATAGCCTTCTTTGAGCACTTCCACAGTCATTATTCCAAACTTCAATTGATTTTCTATTGACATCATTTGTTTTTAGCGTCTCACTGTTTTAACAGCATAATATAGAATTATGGTCTTAGAACGCAAGTGGAGGTGTGATTTACAGCACCCTGGTATTTCTATCAATCACAGCAAGTCATTCAGGTCCTGAAGGAGCAAAGCAACTCTAGACCATCACACTCGCATCACCATGTATGACTGATGCTCTGATGTTCTTTTTTTTTAATTGCTTTTACATTCATGCCAGATGTAACAAGACCCCTGTCAGGAGAAATTTCAACTCATACCTCTGGCAAAATTTAACCGACATCTTGGAGGAGGTAGGGGACATTGAGTCCCGAATGGACTGTGTTCCACGTCTCTATTGTTGAGGCGGTTGACCAGAGCTGTGGCCGTAAGGCTCTGAATGTTGTAGGACTGTCGTGGTTGACACGCCTCTGCACCATCGTATGTCCATAGGGTACAGTAACTCTGGATTGGTAATGATCCCTCTTTCTAAGAAAGGGGACTGTAGGGTGTGTTCCAACTACAGGGGGATTACATTCATCAGCCTCCCTGGTAGGGTCTAATCGTGTGTGTGCTGGAGAGGTTGATCCATCGGAAAGTCGAATCTAAGATTTAGGAGGAGCAATGTGGCTTTCATCTTGGTCGTGGAACAGTGGACCAGCTCTTTACCCTTGGCAGGGTCCTCGAGGGTGCTTCGGACCAGCCATGTCTACATGTATTTTGTGGACTTGGGGAAGACGTCGGACCGTGTCCCTTGAGGAGTCCTCGGTGGGGGGGTGCTTTGGGAGTATGGGCTTTCGAAACCTCAAATACTGACTGTTCGGTCTCTGTATAACCAGTGTCAGATTTTGGTCCGCATTGAAGGCACTAAGTTGCACTCATTTCCCGTGAGGGTTGGACTCCGCCGAGGCTGACCTTAGTCACTGGTTCTCTTCATCTCTTCATAACTTATGAACGGAATTTCTAGGCTTAACCGACGTATAGAGGGGGTCCAGTTTTGTGGCCTCAATATTGCATCTCTGCTTTTTGTAGATGTGGTTCTTTTGACTTCATCAGTCTGTGATCTCCAACTCTCACTGGAGCTGTTCACAGCTGAGTGTGAAGCAGCTGGGATGAGAATCAGCTCCTCTAAATCTGTGACCCAAGGACACGCTGGAAAGGCTGTCTCTTGGTTTGCTTGGGAACGCCTCGGGATCCCCTTGCAAGTGCTCTAGGAAGTGGCTGTGGACAGGGAAGTCTGGGCTTCCCTGTTAAAGTTACTGCCCCGGCAACCTGACCTTGGATAAGTTGAAGAAAATATTACATTCATGATTTAATAAGCGATTACTTTTAAACACAGGGCAAGTTAGCTTTGAAAAAATTCCCCAAATTTATAAAATCACAATTTAAAACCTATATTTTATATGTGCTTGGGTATTCTTTATTTGATATTTACATTTGACATTTTAAACATTAAAGTGGGCTAACAACAACAAAAAGAATTTCAAAAGGTGACAATAAATTTTTACTGCACTGTACTGTGGATAGGGTGTATTAGAACTCCAAGCAAAGATATAGCGTTCTCTTGTGGGTTGTGATATACTGCTCCATTTGTGGGAGCAGGACAGTTACCTCACAGCTTTTAAAATACATGATCACAAATACAGGCTGGTCAGGTGCTACGGTTATAGTGTTTTGATCGCCTTCAGCGATGCGTTCAGCTGCCTGAGCATTGTTCATTTAGCAAGATTCACTCAACTGTGTAAACCTGGAAGGCAGGTAGAAAGGAATGAATGATACAGTCAAGATGATTAATAATTTAATTTCGTTTAATAATACATGAACTGTGTATTTGGATGCCCATTTGTCCATTACGGCTACACGAAATGGTAATGATTTCACTATCTTCTTGATATCTGTCTAAAAGCGATAGTAGAAATCCACTAGAATGTCCTGACACAATCATATTCCATCCGTCCATCCATTTGCTACACCTCTTATTCTCACTGGAGTCGTGGGTATGCTGGGGTAAACTGGTGAAAACAGAGACGACCAAGCGGCGGCGTTGCGAGTGTACGCAAATGTGCTAATATTTCAAAGCGTTAATACCATTTTGAAAATAGCACATTAAGTGGGCTGTTGCAGCATGGAAGACATGGGAGACTGTATAAAACAAGGGAGCATAAAAAAAGAAAGTTTCATTTTTTTGCAGGTGTCATTACCATTATTGACCAAATTATATGAAAATGACTCAAAAGCATTGACACTGAGCACCCAAGTAGGCTAAACTGTCTGCGAACTATTTGCGGAGCACGATAATTTACATCTTGTATCGTTTCGGAGCTGCATCAAAGTTCAAATACGTACAGAAAACATCTTTAATCAACAAAACTACCCTCAGACTGCAAATCACTCAAGTGAGAGGAACCCACCTCCTTCCACAGAGCCCATGGAAAAGGAGAAGCTTGGATTAAAATATAGGAATAAGAAAAGAGGTCCACACAATTATTCAGCAAAATCCACTTGATTTTATTTTTGTATCTTTAGTTAAATAGAGTAAACATTATTTATCATTGTACCTGTACCCAGCACAATTGCAATAAAGTTGTTTACACTCCAATGCTGAATGTACATATTATAGGATGACTTGAACCAAGTCTAATTACTCCGGATGTAAGTCTTTTTGACATAGTTGTATCTAATCAATATGTGTATATTTGTCAAATAAAACTGAAATAACAATAGGGGATGTATTGCCTGCACCCCAAAAACAAACTGTGTAGTTCAAGCATGGATTTACTGGATTCTATGCAACTCGTTATTTTTGCATCATTTTCATGAGGCACCGCAGAAAAGTCAGGCAGTGCCATCTTTGATTTCAGTTGTCCAATAATTTGGGTCTCTCAGAAACTATTTTTTACAATATATGAGGCTTCCATGTTAGAACTCCTCTTTGACAAACATTACTATCCCACTGTGCTGTTACATTGTCCTTTTTTACATTTATACACACAACATTTTGCCGCCTGACTTGTTCATGCAAGTCACAGCAGGGAGGATTCGGTCACCTCCACTCCCTAAATGTCTTCTTGCCTTTCAGAGTTTGGACAAAAAGAGTTTAACAAGGGGTGAATCCTTTCTTACCGGAATGTGAGAAAGAGATGAGGTGACTCTAACCATTGATTCCCAAGACATTTGCATGTCGCATACATATGCAACAGATTAATTTGTTGTGCTCAGAATATTGGACACATCTAAGCATGCAGATCGAACAACTAGATATTCTCTTGTCATTTTCTTCTCATGCCCAAGTCTCGTTGCCTCATGTATCAATCACTGGAGACATGTCTGAGCTTCCGACTTGTGCGATACCACACTGCCAAATCCTGCTGCTCGTGATATCCAGGAAACCTATTCCTCTGTGATGCTCTGGGATGATGCTTTGCCTTTCAAATTTGTATTTCAAGCCTTTTGTTTGACAGGGTTGCTTTTTAAAAGTGCACAGCTCACACAGCCCTGCAGTAGCCAAAGAGAATCCGACTAAATTAAGTAGCATTAATAAGTAAGAGGAGGCACGGTGGTGCAGCTGTAGATTGTTGGCCTCACAGTTCTAAGGACCCGGGTTCAAATCCTGGCCCCAGCTGTGCGGGGGTTGCATCCTCTCCCCATGTGTGGGGTTTTTTCTTCAGGCACTCCGTTTTTCTCACACATCCCCGAATCATGCAACATTAACTGGACACTCTAAATTGCCCCTAGGTGTGATTGTGACTGTGACTGTTGTGTGTTTCCATGTGCCCTGTGGTTGGCTGGCAACCAGTTCAGGGTGTACCCTGCCTCCTCCCTGATGATACCGGGGATTGGTTCGAGCACTCCCGTGACCCTCATGAGGATAAGCGACTTAGAAAAATGGATGGATGGATACTACGTAAGATAGATCCGTTATTCTTGTTGTTTAAATTTCATACATCTGCTGAACCTATTCAAATGTATGCACTTGTGTACGGAAATTCATGTTCTCATAAATATCAGGCTTGTGCCAGGTGGTCCTAATTAGCATGTAAACGCCTACCACTGCCAATGGAGTGGCGGCATGAAAGTGTGGAGTGTTATATGCGCACACAGCAGTGCAAGCACAGAAATTCAAGGTGGAATGTTTATAGATTTAAACTATACAGTATATGCTTGGCATAGAGTTTTGGGTTGTCTGGTATGGTGGTGACTTGACAGCTCTGTGTTTGGGGTACAAGGGTCAATACAGCGGCATGGTGGGGTTAGTGTGTCTGCCTCTCAGTTCTGAGGAGTGGGGGTCAAATCCCAGCCCCACCTGTGTGGAATTTGCCTGTTCGCCGCGTAGCTGCATGGGTTTTCTCCGGGTTTCCTCCTACATCCCAAAAACTTGCATTAATTGGGCACTCTAAATTGCTCTTAGATGTGATTATAGTTCAAAAGTTTTTTTTCTATGCGCCCTGTGGTTGACAGGTAACCAGTTCAGGTTGTACCCTGCCTCCTGCATGAAGATAACTGGGATAGGCTACAGCAGTTCCGTGACCCTTGTAAGGATAAGCGGCTCAAATGATGAATGGATAGGTCAGTACAGCCATTCACACTCATGCTGAATTCCACTTAAGGCTTCTTTTAACTCGTGCGGGCAGTGACCGCGCCGACATCAACGTGGCTATCCCCCACAGTTTGACTTTATATGCAAGTGCAACTCTCTGAGGCAGTTTTTAAAATGTACTGCTGCAGTTCCCCTCCAGTGTAAGGTTATTGCTACAGCTGGTATTGGCCAGGATGGCCCAGGGTGGAGTTTCCTCTGAATTTCCCAGTCGTTTTGGTAGTTGTTTCTTCCTTTCCATGACAAAGAACAAAGCAACAACAATAGTGACCATGGAACAGTGTCTACGAGAACAAATGGACCTCGATGAACAGATGATACCTTTATTTATTCAGCAGAATCGATCAAGAAGATTGCTGTGGTGGATGTGGAACCAAGGGGAATGCTGAATATGTCATCACAGCATGTGACTAAAAGAGCTCAATCACAAACAATGATCTCCACGACAGTCTATGCACAACAATAATTTTTGCCGGGTGTATGTGAAGTGATGCATTGGGGAAACGCGGAACTATGTGTCGGTCATGTGATATAATGTAGGTGCTGTTGGCTGCATGGGAGTATAACGAGGCCTTTAGTTCTTTTCCCAATAGCCTATCCAAAAGGACTTTGTCTTTGGAATCAGAGGGTCACAATTTAGGCCAATCCCAGTTCTACCACTTTGCCCTTCTGCCCTTTGTCTTACCTCTTGCCCTTAGCCCTTTGTTTGAAGAGCCGAGATGAAATCTTAAAGGCCTTAGGAATTGTGACAAGAAATCCTCACCCCTCATTCTGTGCTGGCTGTGACTTTGGTTGACTCCACCATTGTTTACATTTGCAAGATGCCATCTTGTGTCAAATTAATGTTACGATAAATTGCTTTTTTATTAATTTTTTTTTTTCTGTCTGAAAACTATTTTCTCTCATTGTCCTCGTGTGCCTCCAACTCCCGGAGACAAATTGCATTTTTGACTTGGCAAATAAAGATGAGTCTGATAAATTTCTCTGTTTAGGCAGTTTCTGAAGGTGAACGGTATTTTAAAATTGTTTATAATAAATGTTTCCTACCACGTGAAAGGGTATTTCATCTTTATCTAAAAACACACTTTTATAGACGGAACCTATTTTGACAAACTTTATAGGCTAATGTCAGCCAATATATAACACTGCCGCAACCATCACAAAACGCATAACCAAACATTTGTAAACTCATACAGAAAATAAAAATATCTGACAAAATAGAAAATGACTCTGTCAATGTGTCTGCCACAGGAACAATGAATATCAGTTACAGCATTGAGGTAAAACATACAGTAACCATGCAATTACAAAGACAGTCCTATTTACAGAACATAGTTATTGTGATTATTTAGGTTAAATTTTAAGTGGGTATGTCTAAGACATGCATCAAACATATGATCATAAATACCGATGCAACAAATAAAAACATTAATATGAATATCAATAATTATGCTTAAATTTATATACTTCCTTGTCTGTACAGGACACAAAATGAATTTGTCTCTAGTAGTTTGAGCCACTCTAGGATGACAACAAACAGCCATCATAAGAAAATCTACTTTTAGGACATATACAGTTTATATTATGGAGAGTCAGTGAACAATGAATGTGTACCACTTGTGTAGTGATGCTGATATAATGGCAATTGTGCAAATGGTGCGGCAATTTAAAGTGACTAAGTGCAATTATCTGGTGCACTGCTGATTGTGCAAATAGTGCACAGTTCTTGAACACTAGTGGGCAGTAGTGTTCAACAACAGAATACAAATAGTGGAGTGAGTGTAAAAATTAAGTCTCAACAGAGATTTGGAAAATTGGCAGCATGTTGCAATGATATTTTCAGCCTTAGAATATTGTGAACAAGTTAATGGCAAGAAGAAAGAAGCTGTTGGAATGTCTGCTGTTTTTAGTTTGCATTGTTCGATAGTGCATATATGAGGGATGGAGCATGACCAAGGTGTGTATGTGTGTGTGTTGGGTGTGGGGGGTCCAAGAGCATGCATGCCTTTGTCTTAGTCATTGGCAGCGTGCAAGTCCTCAGAAGTGAGTCGGTGGAAGTGCACACATGACTGACCAGACTGTGATGGATGAACACAAAATCAATTCAATGACTTCTGTCTAGAACTGTGACACGCGATGCTTCCTCAGAAGCCCCATGAACTATGGCCACCGATGGGCCTTTTTGAGGATGGAGTTGATGTTGGTCTCCAATTTCAGGTCCTGAGATCCTGTAATTCTCGGGAACATGAATGTCTCGAAGGTTGACACAGGTCCATTGGACAGCATCACGGGCACCTGTAGCAATTGGATTTTTGCTGAAGACCACCATCACCTCTACTTTCTTGAATAGGGTCAGCTCCAGATTGTGTTGGCCCATCAAAGCTCCAGTCGCTCCACTTCCTGTTGATACGTAGACTTGATCTTTGATCTGGCTAATGACTGTAGTGTCATCTATAGACTTCACTGAGGTTGAAGTAGTTTGTGTAGAAAGAGAAGTGGACAGAAACACATCCTTGGGGAACACCGGTGATTGTGGATGAGGTGGGGTCCTCTGCCTTGACTGCAGTGTACTGCCTGTCAGGAAGCTGTAGATCCACCGGCAGATGGCATGCCAAAAGTTGAGCTGAAGAAGCTTGGAGGAGGAGAGTTCCGTAATGATGGTGTTAAACGCAGAGCTGAAGTCCACAAACAAGATGTTTGTGTCGGTCCCTGTGCCACTGAAGTGTTCCAGGATGGAGTCCCATGCTGACTGCATCATCCACAGAGCTGTTTGCTCGACTGTCATAGTGCAGTGGGTCCAGCAGTGGTCCTGTGGCATCCTTGAAGTGGTGCAACACGAGGCAATAATAATGTAGGGTAAATCTGGATCCTTTTTAACTCTGTTTATATGCTCAGCCAGCGTTTGCAGTGCAGAGTTTATTTTAGGATGGGAAGGAATATAAACTGGCCGGACACCGGCCAGTATGAATGATCCAAATTCGTGCAGCGAGTAGAATGACTTATACCTCAAAAACAGCGACTCCAAGTCTGTGCATCAGTCTATGCCGAGCTTAATGATATCAGTACACAATTTTTCATTTGATATAGAAGGATATCCACCCACATTTTGGTTTAACCAATAGCTCTGAGTCACAGTCCGCTCAAGTAATTTGGAAGGTAGGCAAGAGTACAGCACTTTCTGGGATGTGCTCATCACAAAGCCAAATCTCTGAGAAGTAGAAGGGGGCAGAAAGTGTAGTCTTTGTTGGTCTTTGTGAGGAGATTAAGACCATCAAATTTGTTGGGTAGAGAGCGTACCTTTTTGAGGGAATTTGACGAAAATCTTTGTCGAAGGTTAACTTGCACTGTGGTATGTTTCCTTCTGTGGCACTGTTTTATCCTCCATGAATCATGTGCGCAGCCGCTCCACTAGTGAGTAGTTCAGAGGTATCATTAATTTGTGAATTTGTGAAAGTTGGAGCAGGAAGCTTCAGATTAGACTTTCTAATGTTTTACAAAGACAAACAAAAAAGACAGAAAAAAACAATACCAGTGTACGTTACCGAAGCATCCACTTTTGTAGATGCAATCTTGGTTTATAGGAAAAACTATGTTAATACAGGGAGTCCTCAGTCTACGACTGAGATCCTTTCCTACAGTAGCGACTTAACTCGAATTTCGACTTGAATCGGATTTCACCATTAGTCAAAATTTATGATGACTGCTGGGATTGGCTTCAACATTCCCGTGACCCTCATGGGGATAGGCGGTTCAGAAATGGATGGGTGTTGGTAATTCATATAAAAATACCAAAATACATCAAAGTAAAAATATAAGATGCTTCACTTACAATTAGGGAAGGGAGGCTGGGATGGTGAAGAGTGAAGTCAAACTGCACTCAGCACTAGCTAAGGAAGCAACCGCAGGTAGCAGTTTGCTAGGGGTAAATTCCTCCTTGGCGTCTTCTCCTTTCAGCTCTTTCAAAGTTAGGAAAATACACCGTACCTTTTCCCTTAATGAACACGAAGCTGATATTAATCCTACGTTGATTCGGATCCTTGATCGTAAGAAAAGTACTCTTTCCATCTTGGCAACGATCAAAGAACATTGCTTGTTTTTTTTTTTTCTTCACAAAAAAGGTTGCTCAGTGATCACTGTATCCCTCGTAGGGACGAAACCCTTCATGTGGGCTAAAATACGGGCTTTGTCCTTAATAATAATTGCCACAATCATCCAACTCAAGCCCAAGTCTTTATGTCTGTCGGTCTTAATACTTTTTTTTTTTTTTTTAAGTATGTACATTTTCGGTTCCACGATCAAAAATAAAAATAGCTTTCTTCTTTTGGGTCATAATGTGTAAAAAGGTGGGCAAAAAGGGCAAACAAAATCCCAGTGCACAAACACATAAGCCATATGCATGAGCTAAGCAGAAACTCAGACAAGACTCGGGTGTCATAAAGTCGAAACGTCTAAAACAGAGAACTCCCTGTACTAAAAATAGTTTTTTCCATTCAGTATTAAATGACTCCTGGTCAGAACAAATTTTATAACATTTAAAAATATTTGTAAATCAGAATTTGTGTTCGTTCAGTTTTCTTCCTTTTATTTCAGGAGTTGTTCATCACCATGAGATGAACCGGGGTTTTTTTGAATGATGTCCCAAAAAAGCATCACAGTTGAAGGACAAACATTGAGAATTGAACATAAAAAGCTGGAACGAAGGGTGTAGGAGTAAAAAAGAGGGTTTGTGAGGATCTTGACTGTCTGCCTTGCAGTCATTTTTACTGTAGCTTATAGCCTACGGTCTGAAGCATGAGCTGAATGAAGATCACTTATTCTTCCTCTAATGACTGGCTCCCAGTGGAGCAGCACTCTGAGCAAAAGTAGGCATTCTGGAGAGTAATAGGGAGGGGTTGTGGGGTTAACCTCTTTGCACTGTCACACTTTTGATTTAGTTTTTTTTGACTGCTGATTTTACGGTCATTCTTAGTTAAATTACGCCGAGGCCAGGCTGACTCAGCTTGAGGGATGTCACTGTGAGAAGACCTGCAGTGCAAACAACCTTGTCTACAGGGATCAAGAGCTGTGGGTGGAGCCTGAAAATTGCAGGAACTGTGCATGTAAGGTGAGTATTACTCTTGTCCTAATAAATGATCAAACCTTTGATTCAAAGCTATCACAAAATCAATATTACTACTAACTGCCTGTACACTGTGACAAAGGGTGAATTAGCATGCAGACTGTTGAGGCCCCATAGCTCAGTGGTTAGAGCATTGGTTTGGTAAACCAGGGGTCGTGAGTTAGTATCTCGCTGGGGCCTCTACTCCCCAGGTGTTTGATCAGGAAGGGTATCCGGTGTTAAAAACTCTGCCAAACAAATCTGAGCGTTCATCTGAGATGTCACACTTAAGCGACCTCTAACGGGACAAGCTGAAAGAAACTCATGCTTATGGACATGTTTAGATAACACTGAATAAGGTGTTGTAAATCTTATTAGATCACAAATTGTTTTTTATTCATGCCCGACAGGTAACTTCCTTTAGTATTTCCTCTAAACCAGACCCAATGCCATTTCTCCCTCCAGCCAGGATCCTGATAATCACCCCGTAATTAGCCTCCCTGTCTACTCGCACGGATTGTTGCCAGACTTTGAAATGTGTTGATTCAGGGCATCAAGGGCCCTCGGGTTTTTGACTGTATCACTGAGGAGAGATAGGTTTGTGGGATTTGCTTCTGTGTATATACTATTAAGTGATATCTGTGGCATCCAAAGGAACTAGTTCCAATAACTCAGGAACTTAAGAGGCATCTGCAAAGAAGAATCAGATTCAAACCTCATGTCAGTCCTACAGAGCTTCTGTATCAGCAGGCTTCTTGGTGTCATTATCCATCCTCCGTGACTCAATGACAAATTAGTTAAGATATTTACGGTATACCCAAATAGCCAATTCATTTGGCGGGGGTATTCAAACTGATTAACGCGTCACACACCATGAATTCAACTTTTGTGATTATTCGACCAATTTTAAAGTTCCAACTTTATAGACACTGAGCAAATGTGTGATAATATTTTACAACACCGATACATAAATGTTACTGGTGAAATATTGGGAATATCTAAAAACGTTTTTTTGGTTTGAAAGACCACTACTTCTCCATGGCTTTAGCGAGATTGGGCTGGGTGGGGTGGTGTAGCCGCGAAGCCTGTCTTAGCTTCACTTTACAATCGATGCGGTGAAAAGCCCCTTTGTGCCAACCTAAGTCCCCTGCAAGTGCAGATCCATGAATCGTCTGCTTGTGGACATCCACTTCTTGAGGTAGTTGGGTGTTTTTATATTTATGTGCCTTCATTACTTTTAAGGGTTTTCCTGTCCAATTGTTTTATCAAATCAAAAACATGACTACAAATACTTTCAAATTATGTGAGGATGTCTCTTTCGCAAAACTATGTGGGGAAAATCCACAGAAACCATGAACGCCTATCGAGAAGGACTCAGCCATCAACAGAATGAGGTCATTCGATACTCCTGCATTCACCTCCTGTCTTTCTTGTACCACGAACCTTTCTGCAATGCAATGAGGGTTACTGCAATACCATTTGCTTTCCCACGATATTCTAATATTGAAG
>NC_084642.1:23646195-23746195 GCF_019802595.1 Syngnathoides biaculeatus | reverse complement strand
CCATGACATCTTAGTGTATTACCAACAGTCGCCTTGGAAACGGTGGTCCGAACTCTTTTCAGGTCATTGTCCAAGTCCTGTGGTGTACTCCTGGGCTAACTCCTCACCTTTCTAAGGATCATTGAGACCCCACGAGGTGATATCTTGCATGGGGCTCCATTCCGATTGACATTGACCATCATGTTTAGCTTCTTCCATTTTCTAATGTTTGCTCCAACAGTGGACCTTTTTTCACCAAGCTGCTTGTTAATTTCTCCATAGCCCTTTCCAGCCGTGTGGAGTTGTACAATTTTTTCTCTGGTGTCTTTGGACAGTTCTTTGGTTTCGGCCATGGTACAAGTTCGAGTCTGACTGATTGTATAGGGTGGACAGGTGTCTTTATGCAGCTAACGACCTCACACAGGTGCATCTGATTCCGGATAATACATGGAGTGGAGGTGGACTTTTAAAGGCAGACTAACAGGTCTTTGTGGGTCAGAATTGTAGCAGATAGACAGGTGTTCAAATACTTATTTGCAGCTATATCACACAAATGATTGGCTGAAGTAAAACAGACTATATGTGCGTGAATGAGAGGGGCAGGGAAGGAAGAGTGAAGCTCCAGGGAAAAGAGATAGCAATGATGACTTCAAATACTTGGGGTCAACAATACAGAGCAATGGTGAGTGTGATAAGGAAGTGAAGAAGTGGGTCCAAGCAAGTTGGAACAGCTGGCGGAAGGTGTCTTGTGTTCTATGTGACAGATGGCACTGAAGAAACAACAGGAAGCAGAACTGCAGGTAGCAGAAATGAAGATGTTGAGGCGTGAGGACGTTGGATTGGATTAGAAAAAAGCACATTACAGGGGCAGGCAAAGTTGGATGTTTTGGAGACAACGTGAGAGAGAGTAGACTTTGATGGTATGGACATGTTCAGAGGCGAGAGAGTGAGTATATTGGTAGAAGGGTACTGAGGATGTAGCTGCCAGGCAAAAGAGCGAGACGAAGACCAAAGAAAAGGTTGATGGATGTTGTGAGGGAGGAGATGAAGACTGGATGTTGGAGAGGAAGATTCACGAGATAGGCTTAGATGGAAAAAGATGGGACAAGTCGAAAGGAAAAGAAGAAGACGACGACCATCACACAAATACATCGTTAAAAAATCATAATTTCAAAATCAGGATTTCCGGATTTTATTATGGTTATTTCTCTCTCAGTGGGCATACACCTATGATGAAAATTTTCAGACCCTCCATGATTTCTATGTGGGAGAACTTGCAAAATAGCAGGGTGTTCAAATACTTATTTTCCTCACTGTATATAGTAACTTTATTTGGAACAAGCAATGTCTCCCTGTCCCATTTTGGGTGAAAGGAACAGTGTTTGAGTTGTAATAGAATTGTTTTTAGTTTCACCAGTTAATATGCATTGCACTATTAGCTACAGTATGCACACACAGGTGTATGCTGTAGTAAAACGGTATATGAGTATAACAAATTTATAATGAAAATTGAATTATTAAATTATACTCCTCATGCCCACACAAGTCACAACCAAACTAAAATATATACCTATAATTTTCAGCCATTACTTTAAAAGGCGGCACAGTGGCGCAGCTGTAAAGCTTTGGAGTCACAGTTTTGAGGACCCTGCTTCTATCCTGGCCCCGCCTATGTGGAGATTGCATGCACATTCTAAATTGCCCCTCGGTGTGATTGTGAGATTGTGATTGTTGTCTGTCTCCATGTGCCCTGTGATTGGCTGTCAACTAGTTCAGGGTGTACCTTGCCTCCTGCCCGTTAATAGCAGGGATAGGCTCCAGCACTCCCACAATCCTCATGAGGAAAAGCGGCAAAGAAAATGGATGGATTGATGGACTCTATAAAAAGAAACATAACACTTTTCCTTTCCCGATTGACATAAAATCAGAGTAATCCTTTCCTGTTCTAGAATTAGAATTATCTGTAAATTAGATTGCCAAATTCATTTATGTTTCGTAAATGCCCCACCAAAAAAAAGAAATATTTTACTACTCCGTAATTCTACACTTTGCGAGTTACAACAGTGTTGCAAAAGGCATGTTATGGAATGCACACAATAGTAGTGAGTTGGAATGAAATACCGTTGGTACACAGTTCTACTCGTATAATTGGACACAACACTAGGGTCGAAGATGGATTTTCATTGACTTTGCGCTGCTTGCTGCCCTCGTTCCTCTCCCTCCCTGGTGAGAGGTTTGGACTAGCCAAGGCTAACGATGCATGGCTAACTGCTATGTTAATTCACAACTTTGGCAGAAGGGCCATTTTCTGGAATCTTGAACCCATTCAGATGTACACGGACTGTGCCGCTTTGTTGGCCGGAGACTTAGCTGCTCCATAGACACACGTAAACGGTGAAAAGTGAAAGCCAATTGATCGGCAGACGTATAGGCAGATTACTTTCAGCCAGCAATGGCAACACGGGCAAACTGCAAAAAGTAGTCCTATGACTAGTTGGTGGGAGGAGGTTTGATGAAGAAATGTATCTCCAATTTATGCTTACATTTTGTTGAATTAATTTAACAAAAAATGAATAAGTATATTAAGATTGGTAACACTGCGTGCTCATGTGGCTTTATGTAGAATAGAGGAGCACAGTTCAAAAGCCACATCAGGGCTCTCCTTTTTCAAGGACAACACATTTGTGTATTTGATTTGTATTTGATACTGCATATAAGGATAAAGCGGTACAGAAAATGGATGGATAGATAATAAAAATAACCCATTGATTTTTGACCTGACCAGTACTAAGCTGATTCCAGGTTTTCAAAGGGGCTACAATTAAGACCAATTGCGGGAATGGAGGCAAAACCAACCATTGATGTCGAAATAAACTGTAGTATAAACAAAATGGGTTTTGTAAATGCTCCAAAATTCATGGACAACTGTATGTTTTGCTGTTCTGCAAACCCTTAGTCCCTGATGCATGGGCTGCCTTTGAATAATTACATCTTTACTGTTCCTTTTTTCTATTGCTCTGCATGCTCATCCTTCCTCCCATCTGAACATCTGAAGTCTGGCACAGGGAGACAAGGGAATTATGCTCCAGAGTTGTGAGTGCGAGCTCCATGCCCCTGCACCCAGGGGAGAAGGAAATTAGGACTTCACATGATCGGCTTCATTTTCTGTTTCTGGTTTACTGCCAGAGGAATATGTTGAAGTGTTTCTACAGTTGTACTGTTAATGCAGTGTTACACTTCCCCCCTGCTTGGGCTCACTAGCCAAGGACAATTGAGTTTTCAGACTGAATTACTCACTGTCTTTGAAATGTTTGCCTTGAAACCATGTTTGTGTGCACTTACATGATGTTCATTGGGTTCTTTGTTGATTAAAGTAGGCCTACTAGGAGATTATATTGTTTTGTTTTTTTTAAATATAGATTTCAGTTTGTGCCTAATAGTGTTTCCTCCCGCAGCAAAATGCAGTTACATGGGACAGGTCTTTTCTGAGGGTCAGCAATTTTTATCCAGGAGCTGCAGGGAATGCAAGGTAACTCTTTGATTGCAATCAACTAACTCTAATGCATTTGTCTTCCAATATTGTATAGGAGCACATGCCTTGTCATATATGGTTAACCCGCATGTCTCGGAAATTAAAAACAATAATAATATTGTAGAAATGCAAACACCTTATTTGAACTGCTATTTTATCACTACGATTATAATTAAAGGCATTATGTTTAGCATAGGTCAGCAGTGTTATTTGCAGGAAGGAAATTTATCAGTAAACACATTTTAAGGACAAAATTGGGATTGTATCCACAGATGGTAAAGCTTTGAAATATTTACAGCAATTGTATATTCCTGTCTTTAGAAAAAATGCCCAATGTGTTCCCAAATTGCTTGGGGAGGGGGTCTACGTCTTTATCTGATCACAAGTAGCACTGAAGATGTAGAACAATGAAGTGGAGTAAAACTCCCCGTCATGCCGCCCTCCACTGTCAACACTAATGAAGCAGCGAGAGCTATACCGCAATGATGAAGTTGCGCGAGTTTTGGCAGCACAACTGACCCCCATGGCTTCAGCAAATTGAAGCTCAGTTCCAACCTAGGAGGAAGGACACCCATGATAAAGTATTTCCACTGCTTTGGATGGCTCAACGAGGGCACAAGTAATGGTGCAATTTGGAAGCTTCTTTGAATACAGGAAAGTACAATGTACACAAGGCATTCATTTAATAGCTGTTTGACCTATCTGAGAAGTCAGGCGCTTGATATCCCGGCCTCAGAGATGCCAAACCAGATTTGATGGAGATAATGTTGGCTGTGCTAGGTTTTGGTGATCTTTGCTTCCTGAAGCAACTTCCTGCAACAGTATGATCCAGGCTATCTGGTTTCACTCTCCCTTCAACCAAAGATCACAGTGTTCAGGTTATGGGGACAAGCACGATATTCCTTGCTAACAGCAGCAGTATGCCCATGCATTCTTTCACCACCAAGGCACCTTTGTCCCAACCTCTGAGGACACTAACGTCACCACAACATGGTGCAGCAACTGCAACCTTTGCAACTGTAATGCCAGATATGGAGCCAAGGACAAGTAATGATACACAGACATGCAATTTTGCAGCCAGGGAAAACACCACGGCTGGCGCTCATTCGCAGCAATGAGTGCTAGGCAAGATGCAAGCTGTAGTTTGTCAACAACACCTTGTCCATCTAACAGTTATTGGTTTATTTAGGTGCACAACGCAGGATTCTCCTCGCACAGACTGTGGACATCTTGGCTGAAGCAAATGAGCAAGAGATGGATGTTGCTAATGGCTCACCTATTCATATTTATGGTACTATATACTGTATGCAGAAGTGTGTATTACTGGACAACATTTTGATTTGGAATCTGTCATTGTCGCTTCTGTGGGCCGACCTTCCCTTCACTGGTAGCTAATGCAACCTTCGCCTGATAGATGTCCTATCTTTTGCTTTTTACCCTGCCGGGTGGGAAAACAGCATGGCGAAGAAACTTGCTATGGAGGACCTTTACAAATGCTTGCCAAATTCACAGAAGTCATCATGGCCACTTTTTCATCTGTGGTGGCCAAGCATGATATAGACTAGCATATGACCACAGTCTATCCCACAGTGTATGCATGAGCTGGGCAGCGTTGAGGTGCAATTAATGAGGAATTCACTGTAACGGAGAGTGTCTGCAATCTTGAACAAACCTGTGACCTTCCCACTACACATGGCTTTAATAACAGCATTAACCCAGACTGATACTCTGTGGCACAGGACTACAGCACTTCTCTTCTCTCCTGGTGGGAATCACTGTCTTCTCTAGGGTGAACCTGGTAGCTGTTGTGACCAGGTGGCGGTCCACCAACAGGATTTGTCCAAAAACAGCGGTCATCAGGTTCTATGGGCTTTTCGAATTTATATGCATGCCATTCCGCCTCATCGGTGCAGCACATACTTTTCCAAGACAGATGAACACTGTGACATGCCGTTCTTGTTCACTTTCTTGAATGACATTCTCTTTTCCAGGGTGTCTTTAGAAAATCCATCACACCTATTGCAATTATTTGAGATGTTCTGCAAGCAGAGGCTTACCGTCAACCTTACCAATTATGAATTTAGCTGGTCATCAATCTTCTTCCTTGGCCACCAAGTTACACCAAGAGGTGAAGGCCATCACCAATTTCCCAGTGTGCACTGTGAAGTCTCTACAGGAGTTCCTGGGCATGGTGAACATCTATAACCATTTCCTGCCCCGTTACACCCACCTCATATGTCCCTTGTGCAATGCCAAATGTGTCATGAGGCCTGAAGAGGAGGTGGACTGGTCTTTAATCATGACAGACTGGTTCAAACCGGGGGAACACTAACTCATGAGGGGGCATTTGATGGTTATGCCTCACCATATGATGCAGACATGTGGTGCACGCAAGTATTTAAGATAAATTATACCGCTCATTGTCTTACACTATTTGGAATGATTGACTGCCAATTATTTTCACTGAAATGAAATTTAAATTTCATGACATTACGTACCTTGTTTTACACTGTCGTACCTAACAGTGAGCTGATTCTCATTCTGGCATCAGACAACAGTAGTAACCCCCAGATCATTATTTGTCATAATTCCTGGGCTGGAATTTTATGTCCATCTACCTATGAGTCACGCAGCAGGGACTTTCCAACAACATATTGTCCATTAAAGAGCATGACATTGAAAAAAGTTGTGAAGGAGAGAAGCATTTTAGGGATTTGAGTCGATACATTGAACCTTGAGAGATACAATCGGTGCCTCAAAAGCTCTGATTCAATAGCCTAACTGCCGCTGCTACTGTTTGTGATTTGTCTTCAGGGCCCAAGGGAAAATTACAGTTTTATTTCACTTTTTTTTTTTTTTGGTCTATCTGCGTTTCTCATGATATCTGGGTTCTTTCCCCTCTTGTGAATGTGAACAAGATATACTGCCACTGATCTTAAACTTGTCTGTCATTCATTCATCTTTGCTCACTATTTCAAATCCGACTCCATTGTGCCCCTTCCAAGAAAACCCAGTAACCTTTCTGAATGACTACTTCCCCATCGCACTCACCTCAGTGGTGATGGATTGCTTTGAGAAAGTAGTCATGACACACATAAAGAAGGCAGATCCAGAAACACTGGACACCCTCCCCATTTCGCATTTCGTGAGAACCACTCCGCTAATCGTGGCATTAACATGGTCTTTCAAATACTTTGAATACTGTTCATTGACTAAGTATTCAACCTCTGAGACTAGCTGAAAAGCAGCTTACTCTCAGACCAACACCTCTCCCCTGCAAGTGGGTGTTGTATTTGCTCACAGACAGATCCCAGAACATGAAAGTAGGCACCAGGACGTCAGGCACAATGACAATGAGCACGGGGACCTCAAGGCTGTGTGCTCAGCCAGCACACGCTCTTCTTTCATGAGTTTATCTCCTCCTAGGATGAGACACTATCATTGTTTCCTGATATACAACAGTACTGGAAAGGGTGAAAACCTCCAGACCCCTTGGGAGCAAAATTACTGATAACCTATAATGGACCTACGACACACAGTACTTTGTGAGGAAAGCTCTACGCAGACTGTACTTCTTAAAGATATAGCTTAAGAAGTTTGGAATATCGTCAAACTGCTACGCAATATCTACAGATGTACAAAGGAATGCATCCTGACCAACGCCATCACAGAATGGTAAGTGATGCCTGACAGGTCAAGAAGACTCTCCAGTGTGTAATAAAACTGCTCAGCACATCTGTGGAGTAGACTTTAAACCACTACATCACATTTATGACAGCTGAGCCACAAAGAGGGCACAGAAAATTTTCAGCGCGAGCACACGTCTGCAACACAGACTTTTCACTTTTCCTCCATCTGGCAGACACTACAGGAGTGTCGCAGCTACCTCAAGAAGACTAAAAAATAACTTCTACCCACAGGCCATCAGATGCTTGATCAAAAGACAATCGAGAGCTGTGAACTACACTGTTGAATAGTTTTGCAGTCCTGCTCATACCTGAATGTCTACACAGTGCCAAACAACTGCAAACTGTAATACTTGAATATCTAATTGCTTACATCTTTGTACATTGCACGCACATTTTTGACTGACTAATCCACTGCTAATCTCAATAGTCTTTTTTTAAATGGTCTTTTTTAATTGCTCTTAACTACATAGCTAGGCCCCCTTTCTTTCACTAAATTTGTATTTGTGATTTTACTTTTATTTATCTTATTGTTTAAAAGAGGAGAGAAACTAGTAAAGTAATAATTTCATTGCTCATTGTTGGTACTGTTTTTACTGTGCACATGACAAAAAAAAATCTTGAATTTCATTTCAAAGGTCAAATCAGGAAACACATTTTAACTGATTATATCCATGCAAGTAATGTGTCACTGGTAGTTTCATGGTGCTGCTTTTCAGTTGCCAACATATGCCCTAAAACTTGGCTACTGGAGATCTTGAGTGTCATTCCAAAACGTGGACACTGGTGAAGGTTGGGAATTTGGTATATGAATTGACTTTTTGTGGCAGCTGTGTTGGGATTAGTCAAAAAGATCATCCAAGCATGTTATTTATGACTGTTTCCTGATACAAAGTGACTGAATAACATTTTTAGTTTATCTTCATTTTCTCCATCAAAGTCGTTCATTTATCGCAATTTCTTGTCAAAATTAGTATATTGGACAAATAAGAACAAACAGGACCAATAAAATGGAAAGAAGGGCCAAGTACCAGTCCGATATCCGGGCACCTTTAGCAGAGCAGGGTGAATTTAGAATGTGAGTTGAAGGGGCGATAATACAAGGCAGAGAGACCTGGACATGGAGAAGGTGACACATAATACTGGGAACAGATGTTTCCGTACATTTATCAAAGTAGAGCTAAAGAATACACAAGAAAAAGAAATGCTTCAAAAAGAAAAACTAAAACAATTTGTGACCTTGGCCTTTGCACTATATGTTACATGGTATGCTGTACTGTACTTCCAGAATGGCCTGATGATAAAAGTTACAGAAACCTGTCCAGAGCTCAACTGTTCTCTCAGTGAGCAGATACTAAGGGATGGAAGATGCTGCAATGTTTGCCAAGGTATGTCTCTTTGCATTCTCATCTCTTTAAGGAATTACTTTAGCCTTTCACACTCACAAATCCCCCTTTCACTGTGAAGAGGTTAGAGACAGATTTATGGATCCAAATACACTCTGCACCCTTGCGAGATTTTTCTCTCTGTAAATTTTTTTTGACTGCGGTACCAAAGCAGATAACAGAGCAGATTGGTCTGTCTACTTTATGAACACCTGCTAGCCCCATTAGCCCAACCCTTGGTGCTTTAGCAGTGACTCATTACTGGGGGAAAATCCAACAGTGAGTTGGTAAATACATTGAGTAAACAAACTAAAGTGGTTGCCACTTCTAGAGGCACAGTGAAGGAGCATATATTCTGAGCAAGGGAAAATTAAGTAGCACTGAGTGCAAAAAAGATGATGCAGAATGAAACGATTAAGTCTGACTGTTGAGAGGAAAGTAAGGAAAAGAAAATTAAATGCAAGACTGTCTGCGAGAAAGCAATTGATGATAGAGGATTAAAATTGAGACCAATACGAGATTACTTTTACAATGCTGAAATGAGTTAAACAGTACAAGAAAAGAGGGTGATAGGAAATAAGTGCAGGCAAGAGTAAAATTAACATCTCTGAAGTCCTCTTACATTTACTCAGGTTTGTAAGTAGGTTTCCAGGAAAGAGCATATAATCAAATTGCTCAATAGTAACCCTTAACTGTACCGAAAATGTTATCATCTAATGTCATGTAGGTTACACGTGCATTGTGGCTTCTGGAAAATTGTACGTTTTAATCCTTTTGTGTGATTTTACTTTTTAGGTTACGACTTCTGTGGAGAGGGGCTCATCTGTGGAGAAAACTCAATGTGTAAAAATCGGGTTACCAAAGCAGAATGTGAATGCAAGAGTGGTTATGCCTCCATTCACGGGGATTCTACTTACTGTGAAGGTAGGAAGTATACCTTACCCTTCTCAAACTCTGGGACCAATTCATCCTGATTTTTTTCCTAATTAAGAGCATTTCATCTCGTTGGTGTTCAAGGTGTTGTTTGACTTTAAATATTTCATCTACATCCTCCCCTAGGCTTTGCAATTAAGAGAAGAGAACAGAAAGAATTATATGTTGTAAATCCAATGACCTTGCAGCAACAAACACTATACAAAATACATCACAACATTTAGACACTCAAATATTTTTAGTTCCATCGCTGTGGTATCCAGCCACCTTTTTTCCCCTGTTACTAACTCAACTCGTATCATGTTTCCTCGTTAAACTAGTCGTGGCTACCCCATTTATTAATATAGTACCCACATTAGAAAATGTAACAGTACAAAATCTTAAAATGGGAGCATATTGTAATTATGTGGTCAAACCAGAAGGGCTTTATCTATGAGTGTCAGTGGCCTTGCGGTTTACTGATTGCTGGACTTGGCTGAGGAAAACTTTGCCTCTGGGTGCCGAAGGACTCGGACTACTTGTGAGGAGCAAATGGTTGTATTTGATTAAGATGCTTGAGCATGCCAATGGCCGATTTGAAGGAGTTTCTCATTGCTCTTTGCTGGTGTCTTTGGTTCGAAGCCACCCTGGACTGAATTCTCTGAACATGCTGAGAGCTGGGGAGCCTGAAGGCTTTCATTCTGTTTGCTTCCGTTTGATCTGCGTGGTAAAGAGGTTTACCCAAAGCTCCACTCCCACCCAGGATTGTCCCACACCATATGAGTGCGGATGGGAAGACACTGATTGTTGGATCAACAATGTAAATCGGCAAGCCATATAGCATTATCCACATTAGGGATTTCCCTAAAGACAGCTCAAGTTACTGTTGTAAATGGATTAGCAGGAATCTTCCTCCTTCTTCTTCCGTGTGACTTATCTAGCCCCTCAAGATTTGATTTAACCCGTATAGAATCTTGAAGCGGCATAGCTGAACAAATAATTTTCGTGAGTTACGTTTATAATGTATAATGTTTTCAAAATTTTTGCCTACATGTTAAAAAATGTTTATATGAAGTTTGACCTCTGCTTGTATGTCCGGCAACTGCTCCTTCCTTGTTAATGACCGTGTAATAACATAATTCTAGCAGTATGGCTTTGGATTTGATTGATTGATGACAAGAAGAAAACATGGTGTCACTTATGGCACTCTGGGTGTTGTATTTCCTCACAGACAGATCCTAAAACGTGTGAGGAGGAAGAGAAAGACAGGAAATTGCTAACATGAGCTGCGTGTGTACGGTATGATGAATGGCAAATGTAAGTACATGCTAATGATATCATAGTCCTAAATTATGTATTACAGAATATGGTCCAAAACCATTTTAGATTGAGGAGCAATTCCATTAGCGGTAATAATTTACTTACTCTTGGGGGGGGGGGGAATCCACATTTTATTATGTGTACAATCTAGATCTGGGTTCAAAGGAATGTCTGTTTAATGGAATGAGTCAGAGAGAGGAAATTTGGGATTTTGTGTGTAACTAGTAATCTCACCCAAATTATAAGGCACTAATATTGCACATCATGTCGACATTTGCAGTGTCTACACACAAACGAAGATCAGTTAGTCAGCGGGTGGTCTGTCTTAGTTGTCTCGACACGAGGAAGTAGGGTTGCTTCACGAAAAAGATTCACAAAAATAAAACAAAACATGAAGAAAAATGGAAAGAAGTTGTTCTTCATGCGTTCTGTGGGAGGATGCGGCTTTTTCTCTTCCTGCTTTATCAGGGACTTGTTAGCAATATCAGAGTGATCACACTTGGCTGGAAGCATACCTGGTACTTTTAATAGCAGCTGTTCTGATTGCCTAGCAGTTGCCCAAGTAGAGTTTAGGAAGCAGAGTCAGTTCTCATCCCGGCCTTTGCGTAGGCCTAACTGCGTACCTAAACAAATACAATGAGGGCTGGGCGAAGGCCGCCCCTGAGCTGGAGAGTTGGTGGCAAGAGCCAAGAGGACACTACTGGCAGCGGAAGTCAGGGGTGAAATACCCAGACATCAGTCAGACTCACAGATAAGGTGGGTAGAGGTGGGGCCCTTCGCATCTTAGTGGACGGTGGTTTCGGGCGAAGGGGGATGGGTGGAAGATCTTGCCGTAGCAATAGTGACAATAGCCTTCACCCCATCTGTCTGACATGCCAAAACATGACATTTTTGCTAGTAGAGAGTGAGTTTTGCATTGGGGTTACCTCACATATGTGGAGTTTGCATTTTCTCCCCATGCTTGCATGGGTTCTCTCCAGCTACTCCAGTTTCCTGTCCCGGCATACCTATCATGCATTGTAGGTTCATTGAATACACTACATTGTCCATACTGTAGCTGTGAACACAAGTGTGAATGCTCATTTGTTTATACAGTATGTGCTCTGCGATTGGATGGCGACTGATTGAAGATGTATCGTGCCTCCTGCCCAAAGATGGCTGGGATATGCTCCAGCACTCCCGTGACTCTTGTGAAGATAAGTGACTCAGAAAATAAAGAGAGGGACAGTTCAGGGCAAACCCTACCTCTCACCCAAAGTCAGCTGGGATAGGCTTATGCACGCCTGCAACCCTTGTGAGGATAAGGAGTACAGAAAATAAATGAGTTAAAGGATTGTTCAAATTCTGATATTTCCCAACAGTTTAATTAAAACAGTAATACATTTAAAATAAACTAAATTAAGGAAAATTCACCTACAAAAAAGTTTATTATATTCTTAAAACTTGTGAAACTGCATGTAATTATATATCCACAGTAATTTGATTATATTGAATTGTGACAAGTGGATTTATCCACATTCAACAGTAATGGTGACATTTCATTTCTCCAAAACAATGTGGGTTCTGCCAACTTACACCTTTATCAGCACTGCTGTGCATACCTTGGAGATTTGTTTCCGTTTTGAATCCGTACAACCTTTTCTACATCAAGGACAGGTTTTCAACTGGTTTGATTGGGTCGTAAGAACTGCAATTGGCATTCACATGCTGTGGTTGACCTGACCTGGAGGTTTCCTTCCACAGAGCAATACAGTTTGCCAACACAGACCAATATTGCCTGTTATTTTTTAAGTTCAGAATGGAGTTCCTGTAGGCTGAAGTGTGGATATTTTAGGGGAGACAAAGATGTGAGGCCAAGGCATATAATAGCTCTACATTTTTTTTTGTAGTCTGTGAGGCAAATAGATTTCTGCCATGCTTCTGCAAATGAGTCTCTTTGAAAACATTGCTTTTGTGTTGGGCTGCAGAGACAGTGTCCGATCACATGATTGCCTGGCTCCTTTTAATCAGTAAAATTGAGTCAAATGTTAAAAATGGTTCCATTGGTTTGGTAAAACTGAATCACGTGACAGCACAAGTAGATCAAGCCAGTAATAATGAGAGATTAAAATCCAAGTAGCTCGCAGAATGTACCACAATATAATTGAACAAAATTTCTTTCTTAAAAAAGTAAAAGTAAAATATTGAATTCAAACTACTTTGACAAGTACAATTGATCTAAAAAGGTACGTCAGTGAATGTAAATGGACTGTGTTATTAACCATCTCTGGTGGTGAGAGCACTGACAACATCATGAGTACATTTCTTTGCAATTCTATTACATAACTAGATCATGCAGCTCTATTCAGTGTACTTTCCTCATTTATACTCATGGGCTTATGATCATCTTATTATCCTCATCAGATCTTGTCAGTGACTCTCACAGCAGATTGGAATCCTTGCTCAGTGTCTAAAGAAATAAACAGATTAATGCTGGTGTTGTAGAGCTGACAATTCCCTAATTACAGCCTAAAAGTGTTTTTTTTATTCCAAATATATTTTCTTGAACTTAATCAACATCATCTGTTGAGACTCTAAAGACAAACAACAATGGCCAACATTTGAAGGCATTGTCAAAACAACACTCTTGAAAATAACATGCAAGGAGATTATAGCCGGGACGGGAAAATAAGAACACTTGTTTGAGTTTTTTCATTTGAGTCTAGCATATTAGCGATATTAATCCATTTGTCCTTTTCAAGCATATACCGTATCCTTTTAAGTGTCACTAATGAACTGGAGCCTGTAGACTCAGCAGACTTGCCACTCGATCACAGACCACGCATAGACAAACAACCTTTCACACTTATATTCACACCTCAGGGTAATTTAGACACTTAAAGTTGCTTTTTTCTTTAATAAAATGAGAGGAAACAGTGATAGATGGAGAAAACACAGGAAAAAAAACAAGGGTTACAATAGCTTATCCGTAAAGAATTTTTTCGTAGTCTATGTTGAACTATTTTTTTAACCTGTTCTGTTTGGCTGCTAATTATTCAGTGTGAGGAATCTGTCTGCCTTTTCATTCTTGAGGATCACATCGCCAGCACAGCTGCAAATAGTACAACAGGGTGTAAAGTGAATTTGTCTTGGTGGAGTGACATAAATCAAATTAATGAATATAATAAACAAAAAATGCAACCCACTGTGCTGACCATAAGATGTTGTATTTTCGTTTCACTTCGAGAGTTTGTTTAGGAGAAGTCTCCTGCTGTTTACAACCACCATGGGTCACTTTAATAAAGCCATTTGCTTTCTGTTGTTCCCAACCAGATCTAACTCAACCACAGAACTCAATTTTTGGATGTATAAAAGTGGAATTTGGTTCATGGCTCCACTAGTTGTGTTTTTAATGAATAGTGACCTGATTAACGTGCTGAAAAAAGTTTATTTTTTTTTTGTGAGCCACTAGACTTAACATAGTTAAATAAAGGTTCTATTCTTCGACAGTATTCCTTTGCACAGTGATTCTGCCCTCTGTCCATTTCTTTTTCTGCTGTGAGTAACAAGATTAGAACCAACTGTGAGACCAACACATCAAACCTAACAGGGCAATTTTTGTTCATTCAGCTCACTTTCATTTAGCCTCCAGAGCAGCTGGACTCACTGGCTTCAGACACCAAATGTGTCCCCTTGGCTAACAGGCTCTGGGGAAGCGCTTTATGATGCCCCTGATCTTCAATCAATCACAGCTGACAACACAGCTCGTTTCAGCATTTCTTCTCTTCTTTAGCCTTACTTTATGACCTTTGTGATGCTGTCAAAATGTTATCTCTTTATACTTCACCTGCTTTATTTAATGCACAGCTACAGTACTGGAGATAGTGAAGTTTATCTCTATTCTTTAGAGTGTGAGGTAGTAGTACATTTATAATATATTTGGATTAGTATTAATACATTCATGTTAATCATCAAACAGAAATGGCATCAAAAAATTGCCTTTCTGGATAGGTTTGTCTAAACAGTTCTGAGCTCCCTTCTGGCATTGCTCGTTTTATTACTTTTTAAATAAGGGCTTCATATTCCCCAACATAGATGTTGATCACTTATTGTAATAGTAGTAGTAGTAGTAGTAGTAGTAGTACCCAGGACCTAGAAAGCCTGGGAGAGTGTGTTTTTATTTACTAAGGAAGTACTAAGATTGTTTCTACCCGCCTGTTTGTGTCCAGTCGATGTCCAAATATGTCTGTAGATGAGCAGAGATTATCAGGAAATTTTAGCTTTAGGGTGGCTCAACAGTGAGGGACCGACAGATCATCACAGCAAGCAACAGTAAGATTTCTGAAGGTGGGAGGCAGGAGCATCAAACAGACAAGGCAGATCCATGGCAGTGCAAAGCAGCAAGATTCATATCCTCACAGTTTGGAAATGAGCTAATCAAGGGCAGTGCAAGACTGCAGAGCCTCAATAGCAGGGATGAAAGTGTTTGTGAGGTTGTGTAGATGCACTGGGATTGCAGATAAACTCAGGAAAACATCTCTCTGCATGAAGTACAAAGTCTCCTTTTACTGTCTGCTAAATCTTTTCACCACCAAGGTCAGTCACACATAACTGGACCGCTGAAGGTGGATAGCATAGAAATACACATCAGTGACATCTGAGGTTTTACTCATTTTACTCTTCAGAGTGGAGTCATTAATGGCAATACTCTCATTGCTGTGAAGAGGGACCTAATGCAAAAGAATGTGGCGTATTGATTGGGACCAGTTGGTAATAACCTTCATTTGTCCTTATTCAGCCCCGGTGATGGGAGCAGCATGATACAGCTCTCTCCTGTGGGATCAGCCAGGGCTACTGACTGAATTGTGCTCACTCAGTGGCATTACACAGTAATTGGCTGTGTTTGTTATGCTGTGAATCAATCAGGTTCTCGGTGGGAACCCTGCCTCTGAGGTCTTAAAACAAGAATGTAATGACAGGGAACGAACGAGCAATGGCATATGCTCCTCCTCAATTTGGTACAATGTAGAAAAAGCGGGGGAGGGAGGGTTGGCGTTATGCAATGGAGAGTAAAGCCACCGTGCAAGGGAAAACGTTACACGTGTGTCCTATATGCCACAGCTCGATACACATCAGATCAAATTAGTCTCTATGGCTGGCAGATGGCTATTGGTTTAAATAAAAAATGAAATACCGGTACTCAACATCATTCCATCCATTTTCCATAGTGCTTATTATCACGAGCCTCGTGTCAAAGCTGGAGCCTATCCCTTCGGTTGAGAGGTGGCGTACACCCCGAACTGGTCGCCAGCCAATTGCAAAGCACGTATAAACAACCATTTGCACCCACATTCACACCTACAAACAATTTAATCTTCAATAAACCTACAATACTGCAAGAAGTAACTTAGCACAATATTATCCTGTGGTTAGTCAACTAAAAAAAATGTCTCTGTCCATTTTCTGAGCTGCTTATCCACACAAGGGTTGTGGGACTGCTAGAGCCTATTCCCAGTTGTTAACAGGTAGGATGCAGAGTTTACTGAGCATGTGGCCAGCCAATTACAGGGAACATAGAAACAAACAATAGTCGGACTCACAATCACACCTCGGGGCAATTTAGGGTGTCCAATTAATGTTGCATGTTTTTGGGATGTGGGAGGAATCCAGAGTGCCCAGAGAAAACCCCCGCAGGCACTGGAGAACATGCAAACTCCACATACTCCACACTTTCTTAGAGTATTGAAACACAAAACCAAACAAATTTAGAAACTCCAGGCCCATAGTCCTTGAATTAAAATGTATAGTTCCTATCATTAGTTAATATCTTAGTATGTGATGCTGAAATGCTTATTAAAAAGTAATATCTCCCGAAAGAAAGGATTTTATTTTCCTGTTGTATATTTTATTTGTTTTTTTTCCCAAGGTCACCTTACTCAAGATAAAAGTATAATAAATCAATAAACCAAATATTTGCACTCCCCATTTGTAAACAATTTCAGGCCATGAATGTAAAATAAATGAAAAACAACAATAAAAAAAATAAGTTTGCCCTCTGGAACAGGTGCCAAATACAATATTCCGCATCATTTGTAATATCGTGGTTAAAGGACAAAGTGAGGACACCCTGTATTATTTATATCCCTTTGTCCTTTTGGCACTTCACAGGTGACACACCTCCAAATGTAACACAACTGAAAAAGCAATGCCAGACTTATGAACGAACAGAAATTTGCAATATATATATATCAATGCTTACAATTGCATTGTGACATGTTTTTGCCAAAATGACTGTTCAAATGCTGAGTCTCATTGGAATGTCCACTTCAAGTTGAACACAGCACACCGAGAACTTAAAAATTTGGATTATGCGTTCTGGAAAAATTAGTTTTGTGGGAAGATAAAATGGGATTTTGACGGGATTTTGAGTGTGATACTGTCGTTTGAAAATCGTGTCCTTCAAATTAGAATACAATGTAACTTGAATGAAGTTATACTCGGTATTTGAGTCAAACGAATTGCACCTAAAGACAGTATATTTCTATAAATTTACTACAAAATATATGTAATTGTGATAACATTTGTTTTTGGAAATTTCCATGGTTAGGACTTTAGTGATGGTTGGAAAAATAGCTGCAAAAACTCCCCCAAACCCATCATTCCTCTTTCTAGAGCCAGCAGTTGTGATTGGCTCTGTCTGATCATGTGGAATTCTGGTGACAAATCAAACATGACACATTTTTCAAAATCTGACCTCAAAGTGCCTTGTGATGCAATCTTTTAATTTTGAGGGAATTTTTAAAAGCCAGCCTTATAGTTACACTTTTCAAATCTAAAAGTGGAAGCAGTGTTGTCCAAATTGTGCACATTTGTCATTAGGTCCCCATAGTACAGTATGCTGTTTTTTTTTCCCATGCTGTACTCATGTAATGCAGCAAAGATATTTTTTTACCATGTATTTACATTTTATTTTTACATTTCAGCATATTTCATTCCTTTCGTCCACATTTTTAGAGCAAACACCCAAAGGTCCTGTTGATGCATTCATTCAAAATTAAGATGCGTAGTCAAAATGTAATCAAATGAACCTACTTTGAGAAAATAGTAGAAATAGTTACAGTGCAATAACATTTTTAAGAGGACAGCTTGTAATTGTAACTACATTTCCAAAGTAATACTCCTAACACTGGTTATCCTGTCATACCCCTTACTATTATCAAGTTACTTATTTCTGAACAAATATGCATCCTTGAGCCCTGTGTTGCTTATGGTACTCATGGGAACCCCTCCTCCGATTGGCTGAAAAATTCCTTTCATCCAGATTTCCCCACCAATAAGCACGTACAGGCTGAAAATCTAAAAAAATATTTTCAAAATTACGATGTCATTTTGATCGGTGTCACTTGTCCTAAAACGATGTACTAGTAAATAGCGTCAATGGAGTTATTGGGTAGAAGAGCAGTGTACATTAGAAGAGGTCACGTGTTTTAGTCAATCGTTTTCCCGCGAATGTATCTGTTATGGAGGATTTTAAAGGCATTTGAAGTGCTCATTCCAAGTTTATTTCAAAAATTCCACAAAGTCTCACGGCCACCTGTGACATTCTACTCATCTTTTGCTGGCTAACATGCACAGGCACACTGGCCCAGTGAAATATCACATTTCTAAACTAGTAACAATAAATCCGTTTGCCACTGCTCAAAGATATTGTAAAAAGTCTGCTGCAAAGTTCAAGGAGTATTTTTGGCCAAGGTCTATCAATGCTGCAAAAAGTGTGAGTGTCTGTGAGCAATGTTTGGAACCAAATGCTGCCAAAAGTCTGCTGCAGCCACAGTGACAGGACTCTGGTAAAAGGTCATTGTAATAAATTACAGGTGCTGTTATGAATTTCCCTGAACAACAAACAGCATGTTGTTTGTACACTGTTGCTCCTCTAAGCCCCCACCCAAACTCACTTTTGGGTGGCATCCATCTCTGCCATCTGCACAACACAGACTGCATGTGTTCCAACACCGTCCTTGGCATCACCCCGGCCCCTTGCCTCACTGCTCGCATGGTTATTTATCCTTTCTTATTTCCGTTCAATTTCCTAACCATTTTTGAGCTGTGGGGATTGCTGTGCTAATCCCTAAACCAGAAGGCTTCTTGCTCTGCATGGTCGATGGGATAAAATGCTGAAATTTCTCCTGGAATTCAGCCTGAAAGGCTGAATGCCAGTCTGCAACAATGCACTATTTTTTTTTTTTCCTAAAAAGCTAAACGGGCAGGATTGCATTATTATTTTATTTGAATATGCCACCATGTTTTAATTCATTGTTTTGCATCTTTATTTACACTGTGAAATGGTTTCAGTTAACTGCTCCTACCCGAGATTCCATAGAAGATGTGTTAGTGGGGAGAAATGTATTTTCCTGTGTCATCGCAGCATTGTAAAGTCCAATTTAAAATCTGATAACTAACACAATCTTACTCATCCATCCATTTTCCAAGCCACTTATCCTCACAAGGGGATAATCTTACTCCACACAACTTAAAAAAAAAAAAAAAAAAAAAAAAAAAAAAAACAGTAGGACGTGACTGGGCATTGACCACCATCCATTTATTGTCACTGGTAATGTTCACACCAGTGGCGCTAAGATAAAAGCCAGATAAATCATTGACGTTGCAGTTATTTATTTATTTGTTGTTACCCAGTGGAAAGTTTTCCTACATGTGCTCAAAATCCCCCATTTGGTAATTAATGCTGGATTTTACATCATTGTATAAACAATTGTTTCTTTATGTATAAACTGATAGGTAAAATTCAATGACTATATATGACCTAAAGAAAATTGTTCAACCTTTAAGCCACGGGTTTGCCTTTTTCACTGTAAGCTTTGGGCTGAGATGGAAGCCGCAACTCGGCCTTCTCTTCAGCATACCCGTTTTTAAACTACAGCATAGACTGCAAGGGCTAATGATGATAGTCCACAGGGTGATAGTGGTGACGGTGTTCTAACTATGTGGATATTCGTCATCACTACTTGCTTTAAATTGCTTTAAATTCCCTGTATCGGTCCCTCGCTCTCAGAGATATTTGTGATGGATCTTAGTTATTGCTAAAGAAAGTTGCCTCACTGAGAAAACACCACTGTTGTTACTTGCTCCTTAGTTGTCATGTCAAGGCCACATCCATAAAGGCATATGTATCTTCTGTCTAAAAAGCCATCCAGTAAATCCATTGGTTGAATGAATGCGTATTCAAACTCTAAAGTTAAATTTATAAGTGAATGCCAACCAAGATTCCAAAATGTTCATTGTTCAAGGATTTATTGTTGTTGCCAGACTTATGTTCAAGAACTTTGCCTTGCAGATGTGATTTTATGCTGAACTGCATCGGAAGGGTTTATGGCCCAAGCGTTCTTCCAGCCTATCCTATATTCATATCGTACTTTACAACTGACAGTTAAACTTGCCAGAATCATTTTATGCTAGTTGTCTCAGTTTTAATTGCTTTTGCGCTGTTGAGGTGAGCTGTAACGTTCAACAGAAAGTGGAATGTTTTCATAATCAGACAATAAAAGGAAACACTTCTACATGTAAATTTAAAGTTTAATCTTGGCATACATTTTGACATTCGTAGCTATTCTGGATATGTTTGCACATTGTTTTTGGACTGACTTTAATTGATCTTCGTCTTTTCAATTTAACTGTTGAAAATCTGAAAAAATTGAAAAGGTAAAAGATCCTAATGGATCTATATTTCACTAACAAGTTGATTTAATGTATTGTATGCTCAAGAACAGAAACTGGCAGTCATTTCCAATTATATAAGCATAATGAAATCATTGAGCATCAGTTGAACTTGAGCAACTACCATACTGATTATGGTTTCTCATTTTGACTCTGGTTCTAAAGGACTCTTTTGATTTTGATTTATTTATTTATTATTTATTTATTTATTTATTTATTTATTTATTGAGGGTTTAACAGCCAGCATGGGCTAAACATTTTCATCAAATTAGTATTAGTATCAAACCTGTGAACTAAAAGGCCTTGTCATAATATTAAGTAATTAATCTTTCTAAAAGTTAAATATAGCATTGTTAGTTATCGGTTATTGGCTTATCACATAAATTGTTTCATATGTACAACTTTTAACTTGACTTCCTGTTTTAAGCATGTACCGTCTTATATTGAGGGGTAGGCTCCGGAACTCACCAATACATCCCTGTGGGGGCACAAGACTGCAATCTGTAGGAAGGACCCAAGCCCAGATAAATGTAGAGGGTTGCTTCAGGATGGACATCCGGCGTAAAAACTGTGCCAAACAAATATGAGCGTTCATCTAAAGAATCCCATACCGGATCGGTCATGGCCCGGGTTAACAATGCCTGCCCCAGGCACCGCTAGCCTGCAGGGTGTCAGTGGAAATTCAGCTACTGTGGGTCGATGACAAGGAAGAGGAGGATACCGGATTTGTCGTCATCAGAAGAAGAGGAATGCACAGATCCTACAACTGAGTGTAGGGACTTTGAATGTTGACAGGAAAACCTCAGGAGTTGGTTGACATAATGATAAGGAGAAAGATTGATATATTGTGCATCCAACAGAGCATGTGGAAAGGTAGTAAGGCTAGAAGTTTAGGAGCAGGGTTTAAATTATTCTACCATGGAGTAGATGGGAAGAGAAATCGAGTAGGGATTATTTTCAAGGAAGAGCTGGTTAAGAATGTCTTGGAGGTGAAAATAGCATTAAATCAAGTGATGAGGCTGAAATTTGAAAATTAGCAGACCTGACCTTGAGTTGAAAGAGAAATTTTGGAAGGAACTAGAGACAGAGAGAGTTGTGATTGGTGTGATTGTAATGGACTTGTTGGTGAAGGAAACACTGGCAATGAAGAAGTGATGGGTAAGTATGGCATCCAGGAAAGGAACTTTGAGGGACAGATGGTGGTGGACTTTATAAGAAGGATGGAAATGGCTGTAGTGAAGACTTATTTCCGGAAGAGGCAGGAATATAGAGTGACCTGCAAGAGCAGAGGTAGAAGCATGCAGGTGGATTATATTTTGTGCAGCCGATGTAATCTGAAGGAGGTTACTGACTGTAAGGTAGTGGTAGGGATAGGGGAGAATGTAGCTTGACAGCATAGGATGGTGGTGTGTAGGATGACTCTGGTGGTGGGTAGGAAGATTAAGAAGACAAAGGTAGAGCAGAGAACTATGTGGTGGAAGTTGAGAAAGGAAGAATGTTGTGCGGCCTTTCGGAAAGAGGTAAGACAGGCTCTCGATGGACAGCATAAGCTCCCGGAAGACTAGACTACTTCAGCCAAGATCAGATCAGAGAGACGGGCAGGAGAGTACTTGGTGGGTCTTCTGGTAGAATAGGGGAGAAGGAGACTTGGATGGTGGAACCCCTAGATACAGGAAGTTATACAAGGAAAGAGATTAGCAAAGAAGTGGTACACTGAGGAGAGGCGAAAGGAGTACATTGAGATGCAACTTAGGGAAAAGGTAAAAGTGGCAAAGGCTAAACAAGAGGCATATGATGACATGTACACGAGGTTGGACACGGAAAAAAAGGAGAAAAGGATCTCTACAGATTGGCCAGACACAGGGACAGAGATGGGAAGTATGTGCAGCAGGTAAGAGTGATTAAGGATAGAGATGGAAATGTTAACTGGTGCTAGTAGTGTGCTAAATACATGGAAAGAATACTTCAAGAAGTGGATGAATGACAAAAATGAGAGCGAAGGAAGAGTAGAAGAGGCAAGTGTGAATGACCAGGAAGTGGCAATGATTAGTTAGGGGGAAGTTCGAAAGGCATTGAACAGAATGAAAAATGGAAAGACAGTTGGTCCTGGTGACATACCAGTGGAGGTATGGAAGAAATTTGGAGAGGTGGCTGTTTTTTTTTTTTTGACCAACTTATTCAATAGAATACTAGCAGGAGAGAAGATGCCAGAAGAATGCCGGAAAAGTGTGCTAGTCCCAATTTTTAGGAACAAAGGCGATGTTCAGAGCTGTGGGAATTAGAGAGGAATAAAGTTGATGAGCCACACAATGAAGTTATGGGAAAGAGTAGTGGAGGCTAGACTCGGGACAGAAGTAAGTCTGCGAGCAACAGTATGGTTTCATGCCTAGAAAGAGTGCCACAGATGTATTATTTGCCCTGAGGATGCTAGTGGAAAAGTACACAGAAGGGCAGAAGGAGCTACATTATGTCTTTGTTGATCTCGAGAAAGTCTATGACAGAGTACCAAGAGAGGAACTGTGGAATTGCATGAGTAAGTCTGGTGTGGTGGAGAAATATGTAAGAATAGTACAGGACATGTATGATGGCAGCAGAACAATGGTGAGGTGTGCCTTTGGTGTGACAGAGGAATTTAAGGTGGAGGTGGGACTGCATCAGGGATCAGCTCTGAGCCCCTTCCTGTTTACTGTGGTAATGGATAGGCTGACAGATGAGGTTAGACTGGAATCCCCTTGGACCATGATGTTCACAGATGATATTGTGATCTGCAGTGAAAGCAGGGAGCATGCAGAGGAACAATTAGAAAGATGGAGACATGCACTGGAAAGGAGAGGAATGAAGATTAGCCGAAGTAAAACAGATATGTGTGTGAATGAGAGGGGTGGAGGGGGAAGTGTGAGGCTACAAGGAGAAGAGATAGCAAGGGTGGACCATTTCAAATATTTAGGCTAAACAATCCAGACCAATGGTGAGTGTAGTAAGGAAGGGAAGAAACGGGTCCAAGCAGGTTGGAACAGCTGGCGGAAGGTGTCTGGTGTGTTTTGTGACAGAAGTCTCTGCTCGAATGAAGGACAAAATTTATAAAACAGTGGTGAGGTGAGCCATGATGTACGGATTAGAGACGGTGGTACCGAAGAGACAACAGGAAGCAGAACTGGAGGTGGAAGAAATGAAGATGTTGAGGTTCTCACCCGGACTGAGCAGGATGGATAGGATTAGAAATGTGGTCATTCGAGGGACAGCCAAAGTTGGATGTTTTGGAGACAAGGTTCGAGATAGCAGACTTCGATGATTTGGACATGTCCAGAGGCAAGAGAGTGAGTATAGTGGCAGAAGGGTGCTGAGGATGTAGCTGCCAGGCAAAAGAGCGAGAGGAAGACCAAAGAGAAGATTGATGGATGTTGTGAGGGAAGACATGATGGCAGTTGGGGTTAGAGAGGAAGATGCAGGAGATGGGCTAAAGAGGAATAAACATGACACGCTGTGGCGACCCCTAAAGGGACAAGCCGAAAGGAAAAGAAGAAACAGCAGCAACTCCAGAATTCAGCAGTTTAACACAAAAGGTAATTTCACACGACAACGATGAAAACCAAAGTAGAATGATACACCATGAAAAAGAGTCACGAATGGAACAAAATGGCCTGTAAAAGGTCGATTCCTTTCCCAACCCAGCGATGTGGTACGAGGTTAGTGTTTGTGATACTGTGAGACAATGTTTGTGAATTTTGTCCTAATTTGTTGTGATGTAAAGTATCTAGTTTGACCTTTGGTGCCATTTTAACTCAACATTAAGCTTGGAATGCGACTGTTTCTACTTTCTTTCCAGTATGGAAAAATATTTTCAGTATCTTTTGTTTTTGTGCCTCTCATCAGCTCTTATGTTCCTTTGAAGACTGAAATAAATGAGAAAAAACATCAATCCCAACGTTGAACTAAACTGGCTTAATATTGACCATCTATTTTATTGTTTTTCTAAAAATTAAAATCATACAAGCACAGCCTCATGAACCCAAGCAATCATTTACCTTTGCACTATGAAATGAACAAAACAGCTGTCCCAGCCCATAATTATGATAAAATGCTAATTTAATATGCAGAAAAATTGCTACTTTATTATTATTAAAATGATAAACATGATGGGGGGTTTAGGAGTTTTCTCAAACTCTTAACATAAGCATAAAAAGCTCATCATTGAATATCAGAAAATCAGTCACCACCAAAAATGTACGCAGTCCATGAAATCTCTTTGTATGCCCCCACCCACCTCTGAAAATATCAGAATGGCCCAAATATTCTGGATTTATGGACTAAAGTGACCGCCAATGAAGAGGAAACTGCTGAAATTTCTTTGAAATCAAAATAAATATATTGGCCCAATTGTTCAGATATTTTCTGAGGTGTAGGTTGTGATGATGATGTCCACCTAAATTTTGGTGCTGGTTGGTGATACATTTCTGACATTAAACAATGTTGAGGTTTTGGCCAGAAGAGCCTGTGTTAAACACCCACCCGTGTCCAAAGTCTACAGTTACCCGAGCCCCATGACCACACAAGAAGCCTGTAATATGTCAGTAAATCAAAATGGGTGTTTAAAGCCCAAGTGTCATCCTTATAAACATTATAAAATAGATATTGTAATGAAAAATACATATAACATTATTCACTTCAATGGCCATACAAAATAATAAATGTGAGCGGAGAGCACATCATCCATGCACAGAGTTGCAGAAGTGTCATTCTACAATAGCCAAGTGGTCACCATACTGGCTGCATCCTCTGTAAGTGACGTCACCTGGACGTTCGCTAATGAAAACAGCCTAACTATGGGAGACGAACACGCCCCTTCTGACACGGAAGCTCTTTTCAAAAAGGACAACACCACACAACGAGTGAAGTTACCGGGGCAATATTCCACTATTGTTTCAAGCCCTCAGGGCAATATTACACTATTGTTTTGAGCCATGTTCAGATGATATGCGATCACGGCCAAACCGCATCCCCGTCCGATCCACTTCCGCGATGGAGATGAGCCATCGCGGCTCATCGCAGCCGGACGGTGAGCCTTATGACGGAGCAGAGCCATACTGCTTCAGGGGGGTGTTTGTAAGTAAAACTAATGGAAACAAACGAGTCCACTTGGAGCGCCACTATCCTTTGTATCACTTCCTGCTTCTTCTCGAAAATAAATCCCTCGAGAGGATTTTCATGGCGGGAGTTACAAAAAGCTTTATATGTCAAAATCTTGTTTTGTGGTTGGGGGGGGATGCATGGGCCCATATTGGCTGATGTTTTTTCATTAATAAAATTCATCCATTTCATGACACTTGACTTTTAACATTGCTTTACAAAACTTTTTTTTTTTTTTTCAAATCAAATTTTCAAGCCTGATAAAACAGTACAAACTCGGCGCTGTAATGCCAGCATCACACATCAAAGTCTGCCTCTGCCACACTATTCGAGCATGCATCTACAGAAACACCTGTTTCATCCACCAGAACACTTTTCAAATGTATTGGAGGCATTCGTGATGCAATCAATGCAAAATTGAACCGACAAAATCTGTTTATATATGTGGAAATAAAACTGCAAACACTTACAGTACATCGTGCGCAGTGTGGCTGGCTTCTTTCCTCAAGATGTTTCAATGATGGATTGAAAAAAAAAAAAAATATCCCATTTAAAATGTTACACTATCACTATTTTCACTCCTCGTTGTCAGAAACAAAAACTGAAAAAAATCAAGGCTTTCCACAGAGACAAAAATAATATCACAGAATCCGTAGTATTTCTATAAGGGAATGTCCTTGCTCCGTGTACTCGACTCGTCAGGCTGACGAGTCCAAAAAGGAGCCAGGCCAAAATCTGTCTGAAAATCAATGATTTAATCTGAAAACAGGTCTAAAATTACTATTGATACTTTTTTGGGGATAAGGAATCTTTTCTGCAGACATCATTTATAATTCCACAACTACTGTATTAAATAAGTGCCTGTACCCTCTTCTGGTGGGCTTTTCCCCTCATATTTTGAAAAATGTCTTCCCTAGTGTGACATTAAAAAAAAAAAAAAAGTTAACATCCCCCAGCTATAGGAATTTACCCTATTGTATATTCATCAAAAAGCAAGGGGTTAAAATAACTTGCCCATGCTGTTTAAAGCTTTCGTTCCGCTGACATGTCGAGGGCTGTAGGAGACTAGGGTTGCAATTCTCCAAACTATCTGCAGAACACTGCCATCTAAAATACACATGCTCAAAGTTAAAAGGGCCCAAGCTTGCTGAACCTGTGGCCCCAAGCATGCCAACTGCTGCTGTATTTAAAGAATCTGTTACCGCTTTTTATTGCCATAGTCGGCTACAGGTTGCTAGCAAAGTGAAGGCAGTACTATATGTTTAACTAATTCCCCAAATTCTTTTTTATATTAAATCTCCTTCCATTGAGCTTTGTCAGGGAAATGTATTTTTCTATCACAAATGAGTATTGAGTTTGTGTTTCAACTAAATCAATGTAGGAGTTATTTTTATTTGTCATCAATCAAATCAAAATCAGAAGCATTTAAATGCCATTACCGTAATCTACAGCTTGTAAGCAACGACTTCTTTGCAATGATCCGGCTAATTTAAGAATTTTTTCTAACGGCCGCCAGGGGGCACTCAAGCGGAAAAGGTAAGCGTGAAACCGGTGGAATGTATGTGCCGAGAAAGTGACTTTTCCCGGTCTGGCTCTGTTAGTGCGGCGCTAGCATTACCATTAGTACGGGACTGGCGTTAGCACGGCACTGGCATTAGCGTGGCAGCGTTACCGTTAGCGTGGTGACACTAGCATTTAACTTTCTCTGTACAGTCTTTCTTTGTACATATCTCGTGTTTGAATGTGGGTTTCAATGTGGGCACTTGCTGCTTTTACACGGCTGCAGCATATGTATGTACAAAATGGTATTTCCTTTACAAATGTACTGGGTGAGACTTATAACCAGGTGCGCTCTATAGGCCGAGAATTAAAGTATATGACTGTGCATACAACGAAATCAGCGCTTCTCCACAAGGTGCTTGTACGTATAAAATAGAATAAAAACAGAAAGAACCTCTTAGGTATGAGGTAAAATAATTAAAAAAAATGTATGATCAAAGCACAGTTATTGTTAAAAGAACTTAAAAATAAGTAAATGCATAAGGTGTATTTTATAGTCTTATACTCCCTGTCTAGGACATGTGACTTTTTTTGGATGACCTCAGTATCGCCTTTTTCTTTATCTAGTAAAGTCACCGCTGCAGTGTATACACATCAAATTAACAATATTGATCATTAGAAAAAACAAATACTTTTAATACATGGTGTATATAGAGGGTCTCATCAGTTATGTAAGGGTCATCTAAAGTGGAACAAGGCTGATTTGTTCTTAGTTTGTTTCACCTTGCCAAAATACACAATACATGAAAGTATGAATTTCTTGACTTTGAAGGTGGTGATATTGGAAGCTGTAATAAAATTGGAGTTTATGGGGAAATATCCTTAGTTTATTATTGTTAAAGTAATTTTATAATCATTCTTTTCCTTTTGTTTTAAGCGGTACAAAATAGAATGGATATATGTGTGCAGTACAATGAGCTGCTTTCAATTTCATTGTACGTGAATTGACAGTAAAGGCTAATCTCTTTTCTATTATTCTACATGAAACTGTCCCTTTTGAATTCCTGGGAGTAGTAATCCCCTGTACAATTCTTCAAAACAATCTTACCTTACATGCAAATTTTATAGCAGTTTCCACAGATTAGTTATAGGATCCAAAGCATATTGAAACAATCGTCAGGCCTTTTTCTGTTTTCTACCTGCTGTGTAACTGACAGGAAATGGCCAGCTGTTAAAATGTCCAGTTGCAAGCCTGTGAGACTGTATCTGTGAGGGTTGAAAGGAACATGCAGGAATGAGGAAAGGCGTTTTTTATTGATCATCAAGATCCTTGTTGAACTGAATCCGGTGTTTCGTAAGATTGCTGACTCTCAAAGAAAATGAATCATTTAAACCACAGCCGCAAACTCGCTGGGCTCCAAAGATTACTGCTTTCCCTTGGAACCTCACCTTCTGCTAAGCAACATCATTTCTTTCCCACAACTCGTGTTTTCTGAGCAAAAGCTCTGTAACATATATTCATTTGGGATTAAAACCTAATTAATTTTGGGAACGAATATCCCAAAAATGAACACCTGTGTTTACTTATGGTTTAGTTTGACCTATGTTTAATGTTAGCATCAAAATATATTTGTCTTGTAAAGAGGCTCAACATCTTTTTGTGTAAAATGTAAATAAAAGTGACAGATAACCTTGATCATTCTCAATATTTTAGAAGGCTACTACATGAATGAAATATATGTTCTAGATTACAGCAGTTTCTGTATTAAACTCAAACACAACAGGAAGTTGAATTTTAGAGAATTTTATCTGAAAGCAATTACAATCAGGATATAGGATACTAAAATAGTGTATATTCAGGTGTATGCCTGTATTAGATAAAGAAATATTTTCATGCTGAATTGACACTCGTATCTTTTAATAATGTGATTGGTATTTTATTTCTCAATTATTCTAACCAGTTCTAACTATATAGTTATATATATATATAAATTATAACCAGTGAAAAGAGACTGCTCCTAGTCTCTCGGAATAGAGTCATCCATCCACATTATGTTGACTGATCCTGGGTAGATTTTCATGGATGTTGAGGCTATCCTGTTTAAAGCAATGCTTTTTCTCTTTCTTTTTGTTTTTTTTTTTTGTCAAAGAGAGAGAGGGTGGACAACTGGGTTGTACATCTGCCTCACAGTTCTGAGGACCGAGATTCAAATCACAGCCTTGACAGTGTGGCGTTTGCATGTACTCCCCGTGCCTGCATGAGTTTTCTCCAGGTACCGGTCTCCTCCTACATCCCGAAAACATGTGGTAAAATTGCCCGTAGAGATGAATGTGGGTACAAAAGATTATTCATTATGCAACCTGCAATTTGGCTGGCGACCAGCTCGGGTGTATGCCAGCTTTTGCTCGAAGATAGGTGGAATAGGCTCCAACAACGCCCATGACCCGAGTGAGGATAAGGGGTACAGAAAATGGATGGATGGATAACATTCAACCACTTTTTTTTCTTCCATTCAAGAAAACAGCTGTCTGTAATTTGACTTTAATGATGAAATAGTCATTTTTTTTTCTTGATTTTTACAAAACAGGTCAACTGATGATGTAGTGGTACGTTTGCCTGACTTTGGTAAAAAGCAACGTGTGTTCAACCCTCACTCGGTGATGAAGAAGAGGGTTACCAGGAGTGATATGAATGGATTTGATGAAACCGTGCATCTGAAAATTCATGGATTAAGAAAAATATGGATGTATGTCTATGTATATATATACCCACTCTTTGGGCTGGTCATATTCCTGGGCACATTATGATGTTGGATTTGATCCCATTATTCAATCAGTGTTGTCTTGGTCAGAATCTAGACTGCAATCAAGCATCCATTGCATCTTATGTAGTAGTACTTGTGAATCGTACACATCTGGTAGCACTTGTAAACTCAAATCCAGTCACTGCCAAAAGGAGAACATTACAGGGAATTTTTGTCCGCATTTTTCTAATTGTGTTTTCGCTTTTTACTTGCCTGACACATTCCTTTTCAGGATGGAAAAAGTGCAGTTCTCTGGCCTGAAACAGCATTTGATCCACCATCAATTGGGCATTCAGAGAAAATGTCACATTACAGTGAAGGGCAGATTGCAGCACCTCCAAAGGCAAAGGCCCCCATCTGACCAGTCATATCCTGTGCACTGCTTTTATATCCGAGCAAGGACCTGGTCTTATCAGTTCTTAGCCTTTCAAGAAGCGCTTCATCCCAACAGGGCTTTACACTAACATTTGCACTGGTAGCACTGGTGGAACCAACTTTTTCAGTACCAATTAGCTGATAAAGTTAGTAGCACCACAAAATTATTTGGTCGCACCCACCCTTTTATGGGGTACTACAGCATGACCATGCATGTGTGCGCACACACACACACACACACACATACCCATCAATTTTCTGACCCACTTATCGTCACAAGGGTCACGGGAGTGTTGGAGCCAATCCCAGCTGTCATCAAGCAGGAGGCAGGGTACACCCTGAACTGGTTGCCAGTCAACTGTAGGGCATATGGAGAAAGACAACAGTCCCACTAACAATCACAGAGGGGCAATTTAGAGTGTCCAATTTATGCATGGTTTTGGGATGTGGGAGGAAACCAGAATGCCCAGAGAAAATCCATGCTGGCACAGGAAGCATAAGCAAACTCCACACAGGCGGGGCTGGAATTACAACCCCAGTCCTCAGAACTGTGAGGCCAACACTTTACAGCTACTCCACCTTATATCCTTGTATTGTTACACATCAATGAAGCTGATTCTAATACTGAATTACAACCCCCATGTCTTATGGAAAGAGTAGGAGCATTAAAACATGCACTCGGGAAAGCATGACCACATTAATTTTTTAATCCAATACACCGAAAATGGGTCATATATCAGACCCAAGTAGCGATAATTCTCAAGCAAGAAAATAACTGGTATTCAGTCGTAGTTCTTTTTGAGGTTCTCTCTAAAATGCGTCTTCCTACTTCACAGTTAAGTTGGTCATATACACAGAGATGTGCAAAAAGTGGGCACAGTATACAATTTTACTGTCATAAAGAAAATAGCAAGTTAGAATAAAGTTCACAAAAAAAAAAAACAATACGTGTTCTGTGCTAAAATTGCTCACCTTTTCACTACACTCAAGCACACTTCACAGAGGTGTTTATTGATTATAAATTTGATGGAATGGTTCACTTGTGAATTTCCAGTGAAGAATATAAGTATTTGAACACCCTGCTGCATTGCAAGTTTTCACACTTAGAAATTATGGAGGGGTCTGAAATTTTTATCGTAGGTGGATGTCGACTGTGAGAGAGAAAATCTCAAAAGACAAATCCAGAAATCATTTATAAATTTATTTGTGTGAAACAGCTGGAATAAGTATTTGAACACCTGAGAAAACCAATGTTAATATTTGGTACCGTAGCCTTTGTTTGCAATTCCAAAGGTCAAAAGTTCAATGTAGTTGTTCACCAGGTTTGCACACACTGCAGGAGGGATTTTGGTCAACTCCTCCACACAGATCTTCTCTAGATCAGACAGGTTTCTGGGCTGTCAGTGAGAAACACCGAGTTTTAGCTCCCTCCAAAGATTTTCTATTGGATTTAGGTCTGCACACTGGCTAGCCATGCCAGAACCTTGATATGCTTCTTACTGAGCCAGTCCTTCTTTTTCCTTGCTGTGTGCTTTGGGTCATCATCATGTTGAAAGACCCAGCCAGACCCATCTTCAATTCTCTGACTGAGTGAAAGAAGTTGTTCCCCAAAATCTCACAATACATGGCCACAGTCCTCCTCTCCTTAATACAGAGCAGTCGTCCTGTACAATGTGCAGAAAAACACCCCCAAAGCATGATGCTACCACCCCAATGCCTCACAGTAGGGATGGTGTTCTTGGGATGGAACTCATCATTCGTTTTCCTCCAAACACGGTTAGTGGAATTATGACCAAAAAGTTAAATTTTCGTCTCATCTGAGCACAAAACTTTCTCCCACGACTCAGTTGTATCATCCAAATGGTCATTGGCAAACTTAGGACAGGCCTTGACATGTGCTGGGGAACCTTCTGTGCCATGCATAATTTCAAACCATGACGTCTTAGTGTATTACCAACAGTCACCTTGGAAACAATGGTCCCAGCTCTTTTCAGGTCATTGACCAAGTCCTGTTGTGTAGTCCTGGGATGGCTCCTCACCTTTCATAGGATTATTGAGACCCCATGAGGTGATACCTTGCATGGGGCTCAACTCCAATTGAGATTGATAGCCATGTTTAGCTTCTTCCATTTTCTAATGGTTGATCCAACAGTGAACCTTTTTTCACCAAGCTGCTTGGCAATTTCTCCATAGCCCTTTCCAGCTGTGTGGAGTTCACAAGTTTGTCTCTCGTGTCTTTGGACAGCTCTTTGGTCTTGCCCATGTTGTATGTTTGAGTCTTACTGATTGTATGGGGTGGACAGGTGTCTTTACCCAGCTAGCGACCTGTCACAGGTGCATCTGATTCAGGATAATACATGGAGGGGAGGTGGACTTTTAAAGGCAGACTAACAGGTCTTTGAGGGTCAGAATTCTAGCTGATTGACAGTTGTTCAAATACTTATTTGCAGCTGTATCACACACATAAAACATTAAAAAAATCCTACATTGTGATTTTTGGATTTTTCTTTTTAGATTATCTTTCTCACAGTGGACATACACCTACGATGAAAATTTCAGACCCCTACACGTTTTCAAAGTGGGAGAACTTGCCATATAGCCGGGTGTTCAAATACTTATTTTCTTCACTGTACATGTTACCACACTGTGCCGTTTTCTTCAGTCTACCAAATCTTTGGCAACAAATAAGAAACCAAATATCGTTAAGTCTTGTGAACACGATGGCCATTCGGTATCATTCAAATTACTTCAATTGTACAAAAAGAAATTAATACGGAGGTAAATAACTCTTTAACTCTTTGAACTGGTAAGCTACCTCTGCAATCCCTCTCGTATATAAATAAGGCAGATTCTGCCAAATGCTCCGGGATCATCTGATGACAGTAATTCATGAATATGCAATGACATTTAGTGGTACAATACATAAGTGATGCTGTTTTTGCTTTCTGTTTGCATACTGGAACATTGCATGCATTTCGTGAAGAAGGGATTTCTGGCGCAGAGAAAGATGACATGGCAAATTATTTGGTGAGCCGTTTAGTAATGTAACAGTCGATTTTGTTATTGTCCGCATGACGTTCTCCCAAAGTTTCACTTTCAGTTACATTGATAGGTCATTCAAAAATTTGTCGGATTTATACAAAGGTTTTGGTACTTTTCCCTTCCTGTGCACACTTGTGTTCTGTGAAACAGTCAAACTAATTACTCACTGTGATTTGCCTGTTGCTCTCGCACTTAGTAGTCACCTTGTGCAGACATGGTCTGGGATGTTCATTAAAAGTATTATGAAAGTCACATTGCAGTTAATAATTCACATTAAGCCATGCATGACTGACTGTGTTATGGCATTTTATTTTAACATCGCAATTTGATTTGCCCCTTCACATTTTCTAAATCCCGCTATTTTCATCATTTTGTTGGGTGACTGTTGGGTTATTAATGAGACAGTATGTTGCAGTGTTTGTGGTTGTTTGCCAGGCTCTTTGTTCTAGTTCTGCTCTGGTGTTATTTTAAAATGTTGGTGCCACTCCTTCCCTCTACATTGTAATTTTCATTGCTAAGTAATGAAGATGTGTCATGTCACCACCATCTCAAATGAAGACAATAAAAACAGAAAACAAGCCACATTTTTAACACGAATGCAAAACAGATAGTGAATCCAAAGAAAGACTCTGGTCTATAAAGCTTTCATGTATGTCTATCATAAAACTGATGACTGACAATTGACTCACATTCAAGTTTATTTCAGTTGTTTATTTTCACCTCCCCTCTCAAAAACTTGAGCTGTCCAAATTCCAAGTTACATTAATTGTGGAGAAAGTCTGAAAAAGATCTTGGTCAAATTCTTTTGTGTATACATTTAATGTCCCCTGCATCCTTGTTCCTTTTTTAGCCTGGTGAACTTACAGTATAGTGCTCTTTAACAAGTCGAAAAAATATGGTATAAGACCATTTCTTGGATCTGAATTTTCCTTAATTTATTTCATAAAGATTTTATTTATTATGTTTGCGATTTTCCAGCAGTACCTGAATTTGAACATTCATATTTAGTAAAAAAAAAAACCATCTGAAGTTAATCACTTTTTTCAGTGAGTTCTTATTCTTACTCAAGTAATTATTTTACTTTTACTTGAGTCATATTAGTCTAAAGTAGGAAGTACTCTTATTTGAGTACAATTTTTGGCTACTCTGCCCACCTATGTCTGTATACTCAACACAGACATTGGTGACTGTTCCAGCTCCATGCCATGAATTCATATCACTGATTTGAAATCATCTTCCATCCATCCATCCATCCATCCATTTTCCCTACCGCTTATTCTTAATGGACTCGAGGGCATGCTGGAGCCTGTGCCAGCTGACTGGGCCAAGGGCAGGGTACACTTTTAACTGGTCGCCACCCAATCACAGGGCACAGACCATGTACACTTACTTTCATTCCTGAAATTAACCTACCATGCATGTTTTTGGGATGTGAGAGGAGACCGGCATACCTGGAGAAAATTCACTTAGGCACAGGGAGAACACGCAAACTCCACACAGGCGAGGACATATTTGAACCCGGGTCTTCAGAACTGCGAGGTAGATGTGCTAACCAACCGACAACTGTGCCACCTAAATCATCTTCCCTTTTGAATTGAATGAAATGCCATTAAGCTGTTCCAGCCTCCCATTCCCTCACCCCTATTTGTTTTAAATAGGGAAAATGGCACTCTATAATGATTTACTTTATTAAAACACTTGGGATTAAAATACATACTTATCGTGTAAAACAATTCATGAATCTTGATTTAATGCGGCTTCAAATTCGGTGTGGTATGCCTTCTGGTGTAACCACCTTGTCCATGGGGTTGGTGGGGTTGGGGTGGGGGAAGTGATGCTACTGTAAGTGCAGTCATGCAGACAATCGAAGAAGAATAGATGACTTCTGCTATTCTAATGTTCAGTAACGATATAATATTTTGTTTTATTTTAAGATTTTTTCATATCTCAACCAGCATTTAACATATTTTGCGTTTTTTATTAAGAAACTTTTAAAAAGCTAGGATTGAAGCCACAAGATGAAGGGCATAGGTAAATCTGTCATCAATATGATTTCTACATGATATGAGACTGGCAGAGGAGCGATTTAAAGAGACATTGGCAGTTCCTATTAAATCCTGATGAGCTGTATCGGGTATCTTCAAATTAAGAGCTTGTCATGTTAAGATGTACAATGCATTTAGTCTGAGAGAAAAAAAAAAACATGAAATGAGACATATTTGGCGTTTCAGTCTCTGGAAGCATAACAGAAAAAGGCAATCAATGCTGATAGTCCTGTCAGAGAATTTATACCTGCGATCCCAAAATTGGCTAAAACATTTTGATAAATGAGGGTCACGAGAAGTACATTTGCTGTGATGTAGAACATCCATCCATCCATCTCCACACAGATTCGGGCTGGGTTTTCAACCCCGGTCCTGAGAACTGTGAGTCTGATGTGCAAACCAGTCATCCACCATCCACCCTTACTGAAACAAAGAGGGGAAAGAAAGCCAAGCTGGCCTCTGAGGAGGTGTGCTCCTGCACCACGATATCTCATCTGTATTAACTCCTTCTAAACCTCCGTTTACCAGAGGTTGAGTTGCTCTGATTTTTTTTCTTTAGATATTTTGCTGTGGAACACTCATGCGTGTTCAACTGTGAGTACTTTTGTGTGTTCCCATTGTATCCTCTGAAATGCGTATAAGAACAATTTGATCCTCCTGCAGATTCAATGGCATGTATGTTTTTGTGTCTGTGTGCATGGCTTTTGCACAGTACTTACAACATAGTTGTTTCCCTTATGATGCTTAAACGTTATACTGTAAGGCTCCATAATACAACAGCATTTCTAATCATTTGCTCCCATTCTAACGTAATGACATTGTAACCACATGCCGAGAGACACACAACATAGTCCCAGTGGTTTGTGTGACTGGCGTGAATTGTGCCTCTGCTGCAGAGGAGGAGCAAATCTGACAGCCGCTCCCTGTGTCCTGTGCCCTCCCCCCGTTGCGCTTCTCTTCAGTGGCTCTATAAGATATTTATAAGCATTTTGATAGTTTTCTTCCACTCTCTATCATCCGAGGTGAATGCTGTCATGTTACATTAGTCCAAGAACCATGCCGCTGTCCTCCTGCGCTGCACTGAAGGTTCCAGTACGGAGCACAATTCTGTTTAGACTGCTATAGAGTTAGCTGTGAATTATTTAACATATTAAGCAGGAAGAACATCCTCCCTGCCCAAGAACTTCTAACTTGTTGTGGAGTGGAAGCAGCAAGCAACTGATAAAATTCTCAACAGATGAAGCCAAGACTTTCCTCTGCAAATTAATATATAAATAACGAGTATGGAATACACTCTTTTTAATTCAACTAAAACGATCCAAGGATGATGTACATTGTAACTGTTTCAGATTGTGAGAGGGTATTGTAGTATCGCAAAACACCAGAAATTGAAAAGAGTTTCATACTTGCCATACTTTCACAATGGATAGTGGTTATCACATATGCCACATGGTTTTGAGAACCAGGGCTCAAATCCCAGTCCCACCTGTGTGGAGTTTGCATGTTCTCCCTCCCTGTGCCTGTGTGCGTTTTTCTCCAGGTACACCGGTTTTCTCCCACATCCCAAAAACATGCATACTAGGTTGATTGAAGACTCTAAATTGCCTGTAGGTCTTAATGGGTCTTTCATATGTTCCGTGCGATTTGCTGGCAAACAGTTCAGGGTGTACCCCGCCTCTTACCTGAAGATACCTAGGATAAGTTCCAGTATGCCCGCAACCCTCATGAGGATAAGTGGTACAGAAAATGGAAAACGGAGTATTACCTACTTATATACAGTCCATATCACATATACATACAATGGCTGACATAACTAACTCATTACCATTTTTCTCATTAAATATACTTCCAAAGGTGCTACTCACCTGAAAATGTCAGCAGATCTTGAACAACCCGATTAATTCATACATACAACGAAAGTAGATCAAATAAGGTCAGAAATTAAGCTGTGTGTAACAGTGTGAAATGAACGTATTGAACACACAAACTGCTATTTATTTAATACAAAAGCCTTTGTTTGCAATGACAGCTTCAAGATGGCTCCAGTATGGAGAAACTAGTTGGGATGTGTTACTCTTGTGATTTTGTCCCAATTCTCCAAACAAGCAGTCTTCAAATTGTGAAGGTTCTGTGGGCTTCTTTTATGGAGCTTGAATTTCACTCCTTTCCACAGAATTTTGATTGAATTTAAGTCAGGTGAGTGGCTGGGCAATTCTAGCAGCTTGATTTTTATGTATTTATTTATTTATTTTTATTATTCATTAAGTTTCCTGACATTATACTTTAGACTATTATCCTGCTGAAAGGAGCTGGATTGCTGCTTCATTATTGATAGACTTTAGGGCTTGTCTTGTCTTTCAATGGCTTTTTGCACCTCCCATTGTTCATATGTTCAATAATTTTCCCCGGCCTGTCATTTCACAACTTCACACACAAATTAATTTCTGAGTTTATTTGTTCTACTTTCTTTGTATGTATGGACTACATGTGTCGTTCTCAAGATCTGGTGAATTTGTCAGCACCTTTGGCGGTGTATTTAGTGAGAAAAACGGTCATGCATTAAACACATGTACTTATTTCAGCAGCTGTATGACACTATATGCCAGCACTAAGAAGCTAAATTGCAGGACACACAAAACAAAGTCGTGCACAAACAATATTCCAACAACTTATATCTTACAAGTATAGCCATTATGAGTGGCTCATTAAAAAATAAATAACAAAACACTTTAATTCTCTACACATCTTGAATTTTGTGAATATTAGTTTTGTAGTTTGATTTCTCTTTATGTTGCTAATTAATAATCACTGCACCGTATTATTTTTTTAAGGCTCTTGACGAACTTGGTAATGTTTTGTGTTATTCTAAATTGTTAAAGGGTGAAGAAATCCAGAAAATGTGGATTAAATTACATTATAATCTGTCACATTTCTGCATTTTTCTACTTCACTATATGGATGCACGCAGAAACGCGCGCGCACACACACACAGAAAATGGAGCTTGCCACTGAGTATGAGATTAATGGTGTAGTGCTCACAATAAACGAGGTGATTTCCGTGATGAAATAGAGCGATAAAAAGGGACAGGAGAAAGTGCATTTCCTTTTGCTTTCTCACTCTTCAACTCAGCTGCTCTGTGGGCCAACCATTCATCATGACATCACAGTGATGGAGGACGTACACATAGACAGTAGATGAAGTGGAACCTGAAATCATTTCAAGTAAATCAGGTTTAAGTTAAGTGTAAAAATCTCTCACATGGTGTGCCTCTGCCAGGCGACCTTCAAGTGTGCAGGATGACGCGTAAAAGGAACAAACCTGTGTGTTGCTTGTAACATGGTGAAGAATGAACTAATCACGCGTGGAATAATTCAGAGGTCAGCGGCAAGGTCAAGTTGGCAGTATCTGGATTTTTACTCTCGTTGGGGGTAAATTACAAATCAAGAGATGGAAAGCTCAGTTTTCACAAAATCTGAATTCTCAGTCTGTAAAATGTGCCCATTATTCACTCCCCTTGCCAACTGTTAACTGATTAGAAGTGCATTGGACATGGGCCCTGCTAAAATATACCCCGAGACAAAACGCAACTCAAGAAGGAAAGTTTGTCTTTCAGCACTTAGGAACCTTCTATAGATTTGCAGTCCAACATTGCACATGACACACAATCCCTAACAAGTGGCACTGCCAGATAATATCCAATGGAGATGCCGACGCTGAAACGTTTTGCTCTTTGAAAACCAATCATTCACTGGGGCAAGGGGCTCCAGTGGATTCCTCCCCCTGCCAGGAGGGTAATTTGCGCGAGTGTTGGAAATGGCTGCACTGAAACAAGGACATGTGGTTATGCTCCTTTGTAAGGCCAGACACTGAAGGTAATGTTCAGTTGTTACAAATATTAGTGAGATTCAGTAACCTGTGGCCATCCAATACTTTGACAGTCTGGGACCAAACTCCATCCATCAAACTCATGCTCACCTCCACAGAACTGTGTTAATAGACACTTTCTCAATAATTTAGTCGCTGAACGAATGGCTTAACTGGTGAGTCAGCTTTGATATGATCTCTATTCTGGGGTGACAAAAATGATCATGTTGGCTGACTTGCTATGACTTCTGCTTGACGAGTGGAATGTCACCGCACATTCAGTATGTGACCAGACTGGTGACCATGCATGCCAAGCTCTTGTCTGTGAGTGGTTTTTCCACACTCTGCTGAGCTCTCTGACTGATTTTTAAAAGTAATATTACGTGTATATGTCTTCTGACTGATATTACTAAAATACCTTTATGTAAACTGATAGTCCATCCATCCATCCATCCATTTTCTTTGCCACTTATCCTCACAAGGGTCCCGGGGAGTGCTGGAGCCTATCCCAGCTGTCAACGGACAGGCGGCAGGGTACACCCTGAGCTATTTGCCAGCCATTCGCAGGGGACATAGAAACAAACAGCTAACCTCACAATCACACCTTGGGGCAATTTAGAGTGTCCAATTGATATTGCATGATTTTATGATGTGGGAGGAAACCGGAGTGCCCGGAGAAAACCCATGCAGGCACGGGGAGAACATGCAAACTCCACACAGGCGAGTCCGGGATTGAACCCGGGACCTCAGAACTGTGAGGCCAACCCTTTCCAGCAGTGCCTCTGCGCCTCCAACTGATAGTCAAATACAATAAATAATTCACAAAAAAACAAACATCTGGTATCACAACAACAACCCAAGAAGGAATTTGGTACATTTAATTGAGAATGGGACTTTCCCCAAAACCTCTACTGTTCCTACACTATTATGACATTTGTTGTCCCATGATTCATTTCTGTCTGCCCCAAACCACTATGCCCTTGTGGACATTGCACATGCACATGAGCACTGGACAACTCTTCTCCTGCTTTCTTACCCTTTGTATGTCATACATGAGAAAAGCTTGCAGCTCATGAAAAAATGATGAGGGAAATGGTTGACCAGACGACTGGCTGATCGTGCTGTGCTCTCCTGCCCAAGTATGCGCCTCCCTTTGGGGATGACAGAGGTTCAGTGCCTGGAATGATGACAGGTGACACGAAAGGACCTCCATACAAACAATGTAGAACAAACCAAAGCGAAAGAATGAATTAGCAAAACAGTCATGTAGCCTCCATCTGCTGATTTGAAGTTGATTACTATTGTACAAGCAACCACTGGTATAGCCAAACTAGCTATGTGAGACTATAAGCCACCCCACCAAGTGATGCAGCTGAATGCGACTGAAGTGGAAAATCACAAACAAAATACAGTTAGCAACTCACACCTGGCATAAGTTTAGTCCTGAAGATTTACATTCACCATAGGAGTTGAACGACAAAAGGTTTTTGTAATGGACTACAATGCCATTTAAAATCAATTTGAAGTCGATTAATTGATGTCGTCTCCCCAGACAAGTTGCAGGTCAAGAAATGTTACAGAAGTAAAAAAATATATATATTAAAAATACAACACCATTGCAGTCATCGCAGTTGTTTCTATGACTAATAGTTTTTCACATTCTGAATTACACCAAAACTACGAGTTGACAAGTGGCCACACGTGAAATTCAATCACATAACTGTTCAGCTGTGTTCAGTCACATAGTTTGGTGTGTGACAGACAAAATTATTTATTTTTAAAATATTTTTTCAGTAAATGTTTAAAATATATGATTTTGAAGTTATAGAAGTTATAGGAATATAGCAATGTTTTGGAACATTTTGAGTAGTCTTTAACAAAAAGAGAAGCTAGATGAACAAAAAATGTGATGCAATGTCAGCCAAGGGCCATTTAGTTGTGTGCAGTGGTCGCGCAGATTTTGTTGCATACCTGTTTATTTTTCTGACTTCATGGCATTAGGATTTTAAATTTAGTTTTCTTTGTGAACATAAAAAAACCTTTGCCAATTAATATTCGTTTGTTTAACAGTGTATCTAAAAGTCTAAAACAACTTACAAATCTTTTTTTTTGTACAAGATTGAGCAATTCAATCATTAAACATAAAATAATATAATGTTAGAGTGAGTGCAGGGAAAGCTCTAAGCACCCAAGGAATACAAGTAGCCTCCAAACTTGTTTTAGAAATGGCTTACCAATGCGGGCACATAGGGATTTTCTAGGAATGTTGCAAAAGTAATCCTTGGAAAATAACACTTGTTTTTGAACTAACATGTTCCATATTGATATTGGGGGTTCCTACGTTATTAAATCATTTATTAAGTTGACTGTTATTAAGTTGACCAGCTATCATCAGATGGAGGAGGGATACACCCTGACCTGGTTGCCAGCTAATCACAAGGCACATAGAAACAAACAACCATTTCGTTAATTCATAATAACATATAGATAGTGTGTGCAAATTTGTTATTTCGGAAGGCATTTTGTCAAACTGGTAGCCGTTTGTACCAATCAGCACCGAGAAAATAGTGCTTGGTCTCGAAAAGGTTGGTGACCGATGTGATTGAGTCAAATTCCCTCAGTCATTAAATGTAGCTCTCAACTCAAATGTTATGGAAAAATAGGCCCCTAAATTCCATCCATCCATCCATCCATCCATTTTCTTAACCGCTTATCCTCACAAGTGTCTCGTGAGTCCTGGAGCCTATCCCAGCTGTCAACGGGCAGCTGAATTGGTTGCCAGCCAATCGCAGGGCACATCAAGACAAACAGCCGCACTCACAATCACACCTAGGGGCAATTTAGAGTGTCCAATTAATGTTGCATGTTTTTGGGATCTGGGAGGAAACTGGAGTGCTCCGAGCAAACTCACGCAGGCACGGGAGAACATGCAAACTCCACACAGGCAGGGCCAGGATCGAACCCTGGACCTCACAACTGTGAGGCCAACGCTTTCCAGCTGCGCCAATGTGCCACCCCCCCTAAAATCTCATAAAACAACCGTTTCCTACCATACATGACATCACCATTCCCTTTGCCATTAAAACATTTATAAAAATTTGGGGGGCATTGCAAAAAAAAAAATGTTTCTATTTTTATTGCTTTCTATTCTTTGGCACGAACCAACAGTGCACGGGCGGACCCAAATGCAGGATTCCAACATGAGGACATGATGTTCAGTGGGTTTTATTAGAAACGAAAATTGTGCACGACAACACAGTCCAAGAAGGCAGGATCCAAAACACAAAAAACAATGTCCGATAACTATGAGTCAAATAAAGAGCATAACCAAAAGCATGACTGAGCTATAATGGTGCAGTGGTGGAGTAACCCTGGATGCAGGAACGCATACTCAACGAACTGGCAAATGGCAGTGACAAAACTCCCAATTTAAATGTCAAGTGTCATCCCTATAAACATTCTAAAATAGATATTGTAATGAAAAATACATATAACATTTTTCACTTCAGTGTCTATACGAAAAAATGCATATGAGTGGAAAGCGCGTCATCCATGCATAAAGTTGCAGAAGTTTGATTCGACATCCAAGTGGTTGTCATTTTGGCTGCATCTCCTGTCCGTGACGTCACCCCGGACATTCGCCATTGAAAACACGCTGTGGCCCCTACTGTGGAAGACGAACATGCCCGTTCTGACACGGCAGCTCTTTTAAAAGAGAACATCTCACAACCGAGTGAAGTTACCAGGGCAATATTAGCCTATTGTTTTAAGCCATATTTAGATGATGTCCAGCTACCAGCCAAATCGTCCAATCCACTTCCGCGGCACGAGCCACCCAGGCCGACAAGGCCGGCTGGTTCGGCCTTGTTCAGCCGGGGTGGCTCATTTTCGGCGCCGAGGTGGCATATCACAGCGCCGAGTTGGGCCACTTTGTGGCATTGTCGTCGCACGCGGCTTAGTGCGCCATTGCCAGCAGCGTTGTTCATAGCCGCCGTCTGCGAGCCGGCGCGGCAGCCATCCGACGCGCACATCGACACATTTAGCACCCCTGTCGTACGCAGATCTTTTGTTACGTTTTGAGAGACTGATTACGTGGTCCACCCCAAACCATGATTATTTTTTTAGTACCTTTATATACACCTGTTGTTTGGGACCCAGGAAGCTCTTGTCCTTTGCACCTGTGCAATCCTTTTTTCACAACGAAACGGGTCTCTTGGAAACTTATGAAGCGTAACTTCATCCTCCCGAGTGTTTGAGAAATATCCAGCAATGCAACAAGCTGGTATTTTGGCTAACAGGAAGGAACAACGAGCTACCTTCCTGCAAGTAAAACTAATGGCAACAAATGAGTCCAGTGGAGGGCACTCCTGCCCCGTACGCCACTTCCTGCTTAGTCTCAAAAACAAATCCCTTGAGAGCATTTTCATGGCGGGAGTTACAAAAAGCCATATACGTCAAACACATGTTTTGTGGTGAAAAAACAGATGGGTCCATCGCGGCTGCTGTTTTTTTTATTAATAACATACTAAAAACCATCCCTTTCATGACACTTGACCTTTAAATACATTGTCTAATCATAGTGCTTCATGTGACACAGCTGTGACCGGCGACAGGTGTCAGAGACGAAACCACTTGGAGCGGTGGCCAGGCCACGCCCCTCTTGGCCGTGGTCCACCCTTGCTCATGACATTCTTTTCATTTGCTGCCTCTTCTCATTTCTCTTCCTTTCTTATAAAAACAAACAAAAGTCATACTTTTGTCTCGGATAATAGTATATATTTGGTATATATTCGTATATATTTGGTTCACTTGCAAAAAAGTAATGTGACATGTATTTGGTGTTGACAAGTATGTTTTTTTTTTTAAAATGAATACTTACAGTATCATTGTCAAGGTATGTCAGAATGCAAATGGGAAAAAAATACTTTGTCACATATTATCAAGTTTGTGTATGATATTAAAAACTGTATTGGAGAGACATTAACACTAATTCATGCAAAAGCTAAGGTGAAAGAACAATTAGTTCATTGTCTTCAAAATCCCTTTGCCTTCTCCATAGTTTATCATTCCAGAGAGTGAGACTTTAATTATGATTTTGTGTTAATTTAATTGAGGGAATTTTATTGCCAAGTGAAGCAATAGTCCCCTTCAAGCTTTAAAACGTCTGTCCTCCTGTCGTTTACATGCTGGAAAGGATAGCTGACCAGATAAAAGATCTCACTGCCAATTCCAGGGATTTTTTTTTTTTTTTCCATTGCTTCATCTTATCTGTTGCTTGCTGTCACCGGCATTTAAATACACTTGTTATATAAACACTGGAGGAAATCACATTTTAAGTGCTTCTTCCTGTCATTTGTGCTCGCGGCATATTCCAACCACACTCCTTGTTTCCGTCACTGTCCTTCAGATTTCATTGAATGTCAGCTGCTCAGGGCATCAGGTTGGTGTCTCAGTTATAAATTACGAATGCTTGAGTCAGTATGGCGATGATGGCTTCAATGCAAGCAGGATGCTGATGGCACTTTGGTGAGTCGAGAGAACAATGCATTAGAGCCAAGGACAAGTTATATACTGTTGGTGAGTCAAATGTAGGTGTTATCCAAACTAGTGTTGTGGTTTACTTATCTGATTTCCATGCAGCCTGTGTTGGTTCAGTTCCCACTTATGATGGTATGAAGGTGAGTTTAAATGGTTGTTTGTCCTGAACAGTGACCAGTCCAGGGTGTATTCTGTCTTTCAGCCACAATCGGCTAAAACAGGCTCCGGTTTCCCACAACCCTAAACATGCCGAGCACTACAAAACATTGATGGGATGGCATTAGCCTAACCTTGCAAGTGTTAAAAAAACAAGGATCTAAGATTTCATAGCTCAACATTAAAATTTGCTTTTCATACTGTATTTCAGATGCGGAATCAAATACTTCATTTTTTTGCTAACATTTGTTTTCTTTCTGTGGCAACTATCTTTTGTTTAGTGATCACTACTCCATTGGAGTTTAAATTTCCCTCTAGACACTTGTGCTTATGCGTTAAAGCTGTAGTTTGCAGTGACTATGATCTAAGATTTCATATCTTAACATTAAAATTTGCTTTTAATACTGTATTTCAGATGCGGAATCAAATACTTCATTTTTTTGCTAACATTTGTTTTCCTTCTGTGGCAACTGTATCTTTTGTTTAGTAATCACTACTGCATTGGAGTTTAAATTTCCCTCTAGACACTTGTGCTTATGCGTTAAAGCTGTAGTTTGCAGTGAAAATGCAGTTTTTGTCTCACAGTGCCATGAAAAAACGATGGCTGAAGATTTTCCTTCAGAATTTTCACTTCAAGAGTTCATGCTTCTACCAATCACAGCAGGTTGTCCAGGTCCTGAAGGGGGGAAACCTGTCCAAGACCATCACAGTACTATCAGCATATGTAACTGTTGGTATGATGTTCTTTTTCTTAAATGCTGTGTGCTGCATTAATGCCAGATGTAATGAAAAACACACTTTCCAAAAAGCTCAACTTTCATTTCGTCAGTCCATATAATGTGTGTGTGTTTCTTTCGGCTTGTCCCTTTCGGGGTCGCCACAGCGTGTCATCTCAGATGAACGCATATATATATTTTGGCACAATTTTTACGCCGGATGCCCTTCCTGACGCAACCCTTCTCAGGGAGTGGAGGCCCCAGTCCATATAATATGCTCCCAAAAGTCTTGGGAATCATTCATTTTTTAATTATTATTTTAAGTAAAAGTAAAGACAATGACTCTGTGCAAGGAGAAAGAGCCAATCAGCAGATGTTGCGATTCATGTATGTCAACATTGGCCACTCACCAGCTGCACACAGCAAAAGTCATGATTGTGTCAGTTCTGGACATCTCCTTACATTATACATTCAGTTTTTCGATTGACGTGCAATCCTCAGCCTACTGCACAGATTCACAGTTGACCTCTCAAAAATAGAGATTTCTGCAGTGGCGCAGGACTAATTGGAGAGGGAGACCAAGGAGAGTATTCTCGGTCCAAGGTCAGTTCAAGTGGACCACTGATCAAGTTTCCTTTTATGAGTATGCTGAGTGTTCATGTAGCATACTGAACCAGGGGTTCAGTATTTTATACAGTGGATGCATTTAAGAGGAGGACTCAATTTATCAGGAGTTAAATAAAAGCTTGTTACGATGTTAATGTACAGTTCTAAATACAAGTGGAGTGTAGTAAATTACGACTACAATTATTATGAAAGCCACACTTTACTTTCATGGGACCTTAGACCACTGGCCAACAGTCCAATCCTTCTTGTTGTCCCAGTTCAGACAGTTCCTAGAATTCGGGCTCGGGCTCAGAAGTGGCTTGGCCCAAGGAACCTGGCAGTTGTAGCCCATCTCTCCGATGTGTCTGAATGTGGTGGTTTTTGAAGCAGTGAGTCCCTCCTCTTTCCACTCTTTCTGGATCTCTGCTAGTTTATTGAATCTTCTCCGTTTGAAAATGCACAGAAGCCCACACTCATCTCTTTTGCTGCTTGGTTGTCTGTGATGTTGTTGCACCCTCTTCTTCCGTACTCATCAGGTCATTACTTTGATCAAACTCAGCAGCTGGATGTGACTTTCTCTTCTCTTTTCAATTTGCTTCTACCACTTTTGTTGCCCGTGACATTGTGAGACCCTTCTCTTCATCTTCAAGCCTATCATCAAGAGTTTTGTTTTCCTCATTGCAGATTATGTGCTTGTGTTAGGCTATTATAAAAATTGTAAAAATTGTCTTTTTACCTTCATCCAGGCAGTTGTGAACTTTCAGAGGGGTGCCATCTTGGATTCTCCTATGTACTCTCTTTGAGTTGTTGTAGTGACAAAGGTTTCTAGTAGGGGGTGGGGGACAAATTGAATGGATACAAGAGGGAGAGTTTAATTTTTTATGATAAAGTGGATGCAATAGGGCTCACATATGCTTGTATCAAACTTGGAATCATTCGGTTATTTAGGTCCATTTGTTGTACAGAAACCATTGTTCTGGGTTAGTTCCTTGTAACACAGAGGAAAGTAAAAATGGTTACTGGAAGTAACCAAAAATTGCTGAGGAATCTCCACCCTGTGGCATTCTAGCCAATACCAGCTGTAGCGACACCTCTGACTTGAGAAGAATTGCACCACATTTTCAAAACTGCGTGAAAGTTGTGCTCAAGGACAAAGGCAAACTGTGTCGGCTAGCCGCAGTGATGTCAGTGCGGTTGCTGGATGCTCAAGTATAAAGCGGCCTCAAGGCTAAAGGTGGATGACCTCGCCAGTTTGCTTGCAATGCTTCTGCACCTAATCTATAGTACTTCAATATCTATATTCCCAAGGTGTACTGTATATATAATGTGCATAAATTATGGTGTCTGTTTCTTTAAAATAACAATGGCTTCCAAAAAGATTCATGATTTGTCATTAACCAAAAAGTGAGAAGCAAATACTGTCATTTATAATGTAAAATGGTCTGAGGTACATCCAAGACAATTAGAATTGAGCTCAAAAATTAACAATGATACCCCAATTAAATTTGACATTATATTTGCATTTACTTGCACACCCCCACCCTCCAGTATCACCCCACTGCCACTCAGTATTATTTTCTACCAGACGAGACAAACACTGAAGCTAATTCAGCGTTCCCATTCTGCCTGCTCAAACATTTACACCAAATGTGTTCCTGTCAAAAGACTAATGCCTGTCATCTGTAAAGTTACAATTGTTGTTTCCGGCCACATTTTTATGTCTTATTTGTGGATACGAGTTTTCTCTTTCTCTCAGCAACTCTGTTTACAAGTTTTTTTGTCTTTTTTTATTCTTTTCCAATAAACATTTACCACCAATCTCTCTCTCTCTTTCTCTCCCACCCTCCGTCTCCCTGTCTTTCTACATCCCTCCCTCTCAAATCAACAACAAGGTAAATAATCGCTCATGGATATCCGTTAGGTCATTAGGTTCAATGTTACGGGTTACCTAGCAACTGACTGGCAATAGTTCAGTCACACCATTAATCTAAAATATACAAATTCTTATCCTTGCCTGCGGACTGACATGACCCTCCTGACCAACTGGGTGTGTCTGGTTGCATGTGTGTGTACAATACACACCATTACATTGACACTTCCAAACTTTACTGTTTGGTTTTTGTTGTTTTTATGGTGATGTGCAATGCCATTTCTCCTCCAAACGTGGTGTGCATCCTGGCATCCAAACTGATCAATTTTGCTCACATCCGATCAAATATTCTCCCAGTATTTAACTGGCTCGTCCAAATGTTGTTGAGCAAGCTTTAGACAAGCTTCAATGTGCTTTTTTTTTCTAGCAATGGGGTCTTGCAGGGTAAGTGTGCATGCAGGCCATGGCGTTGAGTACATTACTCACTGTTTTCCTTGTGTCAACAGTATCTGCTAATTCCGGGTCGTTTTGAAGGTCTCCACAGGTGGTCCTTGGCTCTTAGACAACTGTTGCACTCCTCTGTTACAAATCTTGCAAGGAGCACCCACTCGATCAAGGCAAATTGATGGTTGTATGATCGGCTTTCCACTTGCGTATTATGGCCCCAACCATTTTCACAGGAACATTCAGAAGCTTAGATATGCGCCTGTAACCAAGCCGTCGCTGTATATTAGGACTGAAACAGCTCATTTTCATTTGCACTGACAAAGGTTTGGATTGCTATTTCATAGATTTTACGTGATTTCATGTCTTTACATCCCTTTTTGCACCTCCCTTTATGATCTTATTTCTTCTACTTTGTATCTATGGATTACTTGTGACATTTGGAACATCTTTATCAGCAACCTGGTGTACAGTTATTAAGATTACAGACACAAACACGCACCTGAGCACCTGTAAGATAAGTGAATCCTTTGACATAATTTCACACATCTCACAACTGAAACTGCAAGAGTGCAGTTCAGTGATTGGTAACCCATATTCAGAGTTTCAGACTGATGGCTCGATTAAAGCTCCCCTCCCACATACTCCAACAAAACTCTCCCTCCTCTATGTGCATCGTCAAGAAGGACAATGATGCCGATATGAGACGTCTCTCTAAAAGCTCTGTATAATTAAATACGTGCTGTGCCAGAGTGGGGTGCAGTCAGGCACAGCATGCTAATCATGTTTTTAGCTGGAATGTTTTAGCAGCTTGGAAAGATAACAGGGTCTTGTCATTTGTTTGAGACATTTGATGTCTCTGCACACTGCTCCACGGAGACTCCTGCATGAATAAAATCTGGCCCAAACCATATAAAAAGATAATGCTCCCGTTCTTTTCAAGTTTGAGGCATGAGAAGAGTGAGGAGAAATGCAGGCTTATTTTGCTCCATCTGGATAGACGGTTTTGTACACCACTCAGTATGGTAGTCAAATGTTAAGTATTTTTAATGTGAAAAAGATGACAACAAAATACATCATTCCATAAATGAGCCAGAACCGTACACATAAATTGTAAACCTAAACTTGTACACGCTTATGTATATAAGACTGAGCCCATACTGTACACCTGAGAAGGAATGCTGTAATCTATTGAAAATAAAACCTTCAATAAAGTTAAATTTGCTCTAGCTATTGCTTTAATTATGATTATTATTTTTCTATTTCAGATTGGGCATGCAAAATTCAAAGTTTTAAATGTGTGGCACATTGCAGTCTGTCCAGCTGACCTTTTGTGAGGTGGGGCTCAACTTGGACTGATCATGACAATTCCAAGATGGAGATTAAGATAGTTTTGATGGTAAATCAGATTTCATTACATACAGGAAGGTTGGACATGGAGATTTTAGGACCGAGGTCATACTATACAGCCTGCGAACAATGACTGTCAAGCTAGAATGAGGAATATGCCCATTATTCATTTATGATTTCCTAAATTGTATTTAGAAAACAACATATAAAAGCTGGAATATTAATCATCATAATTGAAGCCAACATACAATAACAGTGATGAACAAAATACAATACATAGTAATGTTACACGAATACAGGCAAAACGGTCAACCAGTTCCTAGTTTGAAAAATGTAACTCAAAATTATTTCATGTAAATTAAACCATCCCTGTCCTAGATCGTAAGCTGTCAGTGATTCTCAAGCAGTCTGCAAACACACATCCATGGAACTTATTCACCGGATGTGGGGAAACTCACTTATTGCAACAAATAGGTTCCAACTGTGAATTTCTTGGGTATCCCCTCATACTTTGGTCCTACAGATGTTTATAATTAACATAGCCATTCCCGCCACACTTCAGTTGTACAGCCGGGTTCACGGCCCCTTTTCTGCATGCTTCCAGTCCTCTTCCCTGACCTGTCCTGTCCTTACATGTTGTAGCACTAGTGACTGAAACATCAAAATTGAGTAAGTAACTAGGAAAGTGTAGTGTGCTAAACTTCACTACAATCTATTTTACTTAAATTGTAGCCTAGCTAGCCCCGCAGAGAAAGGCAGCTAAGCGACAATGTGGTCATTGTTCTCCTTATTCAAATCAAATACAAGATTAATTATTTAAATAGAACATACAGTAAGTATTTAGTTCTGTCAGGGAAATCTACAAATATTCTCAAGTAACAAAGTTGTACTTCTTAGCTTCATCTTGTGTTTTCTCATTTTCATACCTCCACTTGATTAAATCCCTTTCACACAGCTTTGCTCTATTAGTGCCAAAACATGGCGCTAGGTAATGCTATGTTGGTTTTGCAGATCACCGAGCATTGTACCCAACGTGACTGAAGCACACTTACTTAAAAATCACAGATGGATCATTTTCGCCACACACTATGCGATTGAACATAGCTCTTCAAGCGAAGTGCTGCTACAGAAAAACTACGATTCTGATTTGGGATTTGAATATCCACATGATTAGATATTGAAAACAACCACACTCATGAAAATGTACAAACCATTTAGTGGCAATAGTGGCACTTTTTCTCAAGAATGGAAACTGATGCTGTGCCTGTTGGTAATGCCTGGTAATTTGTATATTTTTTTAATTCTGTTGCAAATACGTAGTTAGTATTGTATCTTTTTCATTTATTTATTTATTATGAGTCTGTTGTTTAAAATAAAAAGGGGGATTATATGTTTGTGGACTGGAAAACATGAATACAATATCAAATCTGTGTGTACGTGTGTTTGTGTTCTCTCTGTGTCACACTCTGCCAGCTTTAATTATCACGCTGCAAAATTGTTGAGTGAGATTAATTTCAGTGTAAATAAAAATAAAGAGGGTGACAAAGAGAGGCCAAAGAAGAAGGGGAATGCAAATTGCCAGGGAAAATCCCTCCACTGTGTGTCAAGACCACAAACAAAATGTACAAAACATCGGGAAAATGTTTCTAATTGTGACAAGAGAGAAAAAACAAACTTTTAAAATATATCTGTATAGGTAAGTAACGGTCTCCAAATGTGTTCTCTATTCCGTTTCTGCAGTGTGATGCAAGAGTTTGAGTTTGCAAGTATCAGAGTAAAACAAACTAAGCTCCTGAGAGAAACGGATTTACTGTAATGTAATGATTACAGAAAAACTGCACACCAGAACTATATACCTTCACAAAGGTTATCCGTAATAGTCATCTCAGTCGGGACGATTCACCCACACTTCCACGAGCTCACACGTGAACACTCATGCACACATAGAGTCCTTCCTATCTCGTCTTATTTTTAGCTGTTCTCCAGTCCTGACCTACATCACTGCATGAATAAAGCAGCAGAGATATGACAATGAGCAGGACAGGAAAGGGAAGAAACAGACACACCCTGCTAAGTTAAAGAAAAAAAAAAAAAAAAAAGGGAAAATTCCCTCCTGTGAAATGACAGATCCATTTCTGTCGGCAGGCCACAAATTGAGGGAGCAGGCATTGGACAGGATAGAGTAGTTTGCAATGGCAAAGACCAGTAAGCCTTATCAGACTTACCATCATATAGCAGTGGACCTAAAAAGGCTCTCATATTTGAATACTTGAGGTCATGGAACAAGCAAATAGTAGTTGCTTCACAGTCATGAAGTTCTGAGTTTGATTCTTGACTCAGGTCTTCCTGTGCTTTCACGTGAGTTCACTTGCTTCGTTTCCATGTTCTAGAAACATCCACGGCAAGTTACCATATTTTCCGCACTATAAGGCGCACTGCATTATAAGGCGCACCTTCAATGCGCCTTCTATTTGAAAACTTTTTTCATATATAAGAGGCACTGCATTATAAGGTGCATAGAATAGATGGTACAGTAGAGTCTGGGGTTACGTTATGCATCCATTAGATGGAGCTGCACTAAAGGCTCAATATTGATCCATATACAAGGTGCACTGGATTATCAGGCGCACCATCGAGTTTGAGAAAATAAAAGGCTTTTAGGTGCACCTTATAGTGCGGAAAATACGGTACTTGAAGACTATTAATTGTCCATAATAGTGAATGATTTATTTTGGTTTGTTTATACTGTATTTGCCCTGCAATTGACTGACAACCAGTCTAAATTGTACAGCACTCCCCCCCACCCCCCACTTGATGTGGAGGGTTCTAAAAAAAAAAAAGAAAGAAAGAAAGAAATTAACTAAACTGCTTTCAGGTCAGAGTAGAAGGTACTGTAAACTCAAGAGTTGACTTGTGATTGACTATCCAGAGCATTGAAATAGCTTTCATACTTTTTGTCGCAGCTTTATGCCTCCTCTCATGAAATAGCCAACCTATCATATTGATATTATACACTACAAGAATGGGCATGGCTGGAATTTATGAAGTACTCAAGATAATTCTGTGGTTCCATAATTCAGCATCTTATTTCATGTTATGTACTGTGTGTGCGTGTGTGTGTGTTCTGGCATGTGTGCCTTTGTGTGTGTATCAAACTAATTTTAGTTGCATAGTTAGTATGAACTCGTGAATTTTCAAGATAGTAGTGTAGGTGTATAATAAGTCAACAACTTGATAAATGCTGAATATGAACCCAGGGCATTGTGTATTTAACTCATACTTTTTAAAAAAAGGTAAATTGACTTCAGATGACAAAGTACAACAAAAATAGTGCTTGAGCTTGATTCCTGAAAACGTCACAAGTAGTGGTTGTGAGACTTATCGTTGGTGTTGTGTGAAAGTTGTACAGTGAGCTAAATCAACTTTGTTCATAAGTTGACTTGGAAGTTTTACTGACTTTTTAAACTACTGTCTGATTTATATGTTCCCAGATATTGATGAATGTACAACCCAGATGCATTACTGTCAGTCCAACACAGTCTGTGTCAACTTGCCTGGGAACCATCGCTGTGACTGTTTGCCAGGCTTCACCCGAGTGGATGAATACTCCTGCACTGGTATGTCTGTTTGGGGATAGATCTCATGACTCACTCTTGTTTTAAGATCGACATTTATTGTATGAGTTAAGTTTCCAGCCATTTCGTACATACCCTATGAGGTCTGTCTGAGAAACTTTCAAACTCCACAACATTCTGGTCCAAACCTGGTAACTCTCTAACACTCTCTAACACAAAGGCTGGTACACCCCATACCCAGAAAAGACACCTGGCATATGTGATCAAGTGCAGAGGAGAATTCACAGATATATGCAGTACATTTCGGAATCCAAGCAACCACTGAGCTGGTCACAACACTTTCGCGTCAAGTCCTCAGGTCAATCAAAACTCATCTGTGTACCTGCACCTCAAAGAGTAAAGACACTCTTTTTCATCAATCCATTCTCTGAACCATTTATTTGGCTGGGGCCATGCTGGAGCCTATTCCAGCTGACTCTGGACGAGAGGCAAGCTACACACTGAACTGGTCGTCAACCATTCGTTCTCACATTTACAGCTACGGGCAATTAAGAGTTGTCAGTTAATCTACCATACATGTTTTTGGGATGTGGGAGGAGACCGGACTACCCAGAGAAAACCCATTCAAGCACAGAGAAAACATGCAAACTCCACAGAGGTGGGGCCTGGATTTGAACCCCAGTCCTCAGAATTTTGAGGCAGTTGTGCCAAACCAAAAACTAGAAATAAAACATGAGTGGGGACAAAGAAAGAGCACAGATAGACAATGGCATGGGCATGGACAGAAAGACTTACGAGAACAAACAATGGACTGACCACAACTGAAAGAAACCAGGGAGCTAAATACAGACAGATTGGATTATTGTACCTTCTTCCAGCTAATGGATGAGGATTTGATTGTTTTGCCCATCATCATATTTCACTGGCGTTGATAGATGCACACCATAATATTTGTAATTAGTCAATTATAATTTCCACACATATTTAGTAAAACTGGAAATTGAAACTCTCCAATTGAAACTCTGGTGCCATGGCACCCTGGTTGGGAATCACTGCCCTCTGGTTTCTTCCCATAACCCCAAAAAACTTGTGAGGTAGTAAAGACTCTTAATTGACCCCTCTGGAGAAATTGCGCAATCCGCGTCACTGACACATCAGAGGCCACAGATCTGCATAAACCACGCCCCTTTTTTGGACCCGCAGTTTTCTCAGACAACGCTGGATGGTCCAGTATGGCTTCTGTTGGTGTTTTATCGCGTATTTGGGTTCTTTAACAATAGATATGGTTAAGAGGTGTAGTCACGGACTTTGTAACAGTGACGACAGGTATCCTGAAAGGCTAGTTGGTGGAGTTCAATTCGTACTTTTTCCAAAACTGAAGACCCAGTACGAAAAATGTCTTTGATGGATCAAACTTTGTGGAAGACCGCATCATCAACTGAATCCATGTAAAATCAACCGGAACAGAAGACCAAGTACGAAAAATGTCTTTGATGTATAAAACTTTGTGGAAGACCGCATGATCAACTGAATCCATCAACTGGAACAGATATGTTTGCACGGAGGTAAGTCCTATATTTGATTTTCTATACATGTCTCATATAAATGAATTAGCAGTTCTTTGCTTGCATAATATAGCTACGTGTGAATGATTGACACACTTGATCTGTGTTGAGCGATATTTTGCGATGATCTGACTGCACAAACGTGTCCCTTTGTTCGCGGCTACGGTAAACCGGACTGTGTTAGCACGAAGGTATGCCCTATATTTTATTTTCAATACATGTCTCATATAAATGAATTAGCAGTTCTTCGCTTGCATAATATAGCTACGTGTGAATGATTGTCACACTTGATCTGTGTTGAGCAATATTTTGCGATGATCTGATTGCACAAACGTGTCTCTTTGTTGGCGGCTAGTGAGCTAAGCTAAACCGGACTAGCGAGTCCTAAAAGCCTTCGACGTGCACCGAGACACCAAGACTGAAAGAAGGATGTTTGAGGACACTAAAGTAGTGATTGTCGTACTCGGTCGGGACTTACGTAGGTTCGGCACTAATTCAAGAATAATTATTGAGGGGAGCGCGTGACGTTACACAAAGAAAACGAGAGAAACAACTCGTAAATCAAGCCTCGCCTTCTTTTCCTTCATACGGTGGTTCACAAACAGCTATACAGATACATATACAGATTCTGCACACAAGTGTGATATGTAACACGAAAATAGGAAACTGTCAATGACAAATTCGACTTTGGGTTATAATATATTATATTATGTGTCTTCTTGGTCTTCCTCTGACTCTGGAAAGATCTTGCGCTAATATCAATGGTTTCTCCGTCGATATGCATGTAAATACCATTGAAATACCGCTCGCTGAAATACTTGAAGCCCTGCTGTCTGCTTTTCAACAATATTTCACTGTTAGCTAAGAATGCGAGTGAGAAATCAGCCGGTAAATCGGACAGTTTCGCTCTATTCTTTTCTTGCTCCGCCGATATTTTTGCTAATTGTTTGTCTGACGTCAGCGCACGTGGCGTGACGTCACTTCAGGAGGCGTGGTTAAGTGCCCTGTACGGAGGGGGCAATTGTTCTGCGGTGTGAATGGGAGAGTGAATGATTGTTTGTTTCTAAGTATCTTTTGATTGGCTGCTGAGCAGTTCAGTGGCAATCTCCCTCTTGCAATTGGGCCAAAATACTGTAGCTGGGTTAGGCTCCACAACGCCCTTATGTGTTACAGAAAGTGGATGCATGTAGAAGTTTTTAAGTAGCTCTATTACATGTATTTCATTGTGTGTGTGTGTGTGGTGTGTGTGTGTGTGGTGTGTGTGTGTGTGTGTGTGTGTGTGTGTGTGTGTACATGCAGCTCTCACAGCTACATAGAAAATTCTTTGTGTTTCATGTAATTTACCTTAGTATCAAAACCTCCACAGTTTCTTCCTTTGAGGTAAAAAATGTCATTGGACTTTCTCTCTTCCTATTCCTCATTCTTTTATCATCCGCCCCGCTGAAGTGCCTGTCCTTTGTGCTGACAGCGCTCTGTAAACAATAGGAAGCTGCAGTAATTGTGGTTCCACTTGATTTCACCTCTATGGAAGCAGGCAAGCAGCTGATTGGAAACAGGAAATCAACACAGGGTCAGGAGATGTGAGGTTCTGACCCTTGCTTGTCAAAATGCCACAAATGTGTAGTCACACACAGATTTATATACAAATCTCAATTCCAATGAAGTTGGTAAAGTGTGGGAAAAAAAACAAACACAGAATACAATGATTTTGAAATTTCTAATTTCAATCAATAAAATGCATTACAGCCAGCGGTGTCTCTCAATGTTTTTGATACATGGCTTATGCATCATATGGTACTGTTTTAATTTGGTTTTGTAGATGTTGTGATGAACTGTCAACTGTGTTCCTGAGCCTACGTGGTTCTATAATTTCCACAATGATTCTGGTTTCTCATGCAATGGTGCCTGATTGATCACAGGTCACGGGCATTCAAAATTTGGTGTTTGTCCTTGTTGCTTATGAGTTCTCCAGATTCTCAGAATCTTTCGATGCTATGATGGACCTGAGATGACATGCAATTTTGTGTTGAGAAAGGTTATTCTTATAATGTTGGATTATTTGCTCATGGAGTCGTTCCCATGGTGGCTTATTGCCAACTGAGCCTTTTGGGGAGTTTTTATTTTTATTTTTTTTGGAGGGGGGCATTCTTCAATTTCCCTCGTCTTTTGTTGCCCCTGTCTAAGCATTAAGCAGACATCGAATTCAAATTGAGGGAATACCTTCAGAAAAACATTAATCTTCATCTGTTTGAACATTAAATATTGTGTCTTAGCATATATGTTGAAAATGATTTGCAAATCCTATTTTTTTGTTGTGAATTTGTATTGTATACAGTGTTGCAACTTTATTGGAAATAGGGGCTGTATCATTTTGTCTCTGGAAGAAGAATTACGTCATTATTAGATTATGCAGTGAGGCAGGTCAATTGCAAAAAACAAAAACAATTGTCAGCTCTGTAGGAACTGTTCATCTGGAGTTTATATGAACATTGACAGTATGTCCCAACCTATCTAGTTTAGAATAATCTTTTAACATCATATAAGGAGAAGCAAAATCTTCTGTTTTTATATTAATTGGTTACCAAGCTTCCAAATGTTATGGGACATTCATATTTTGTTACAGAAATCACTGTACAGTATGTGGACTCGTTACAGCCATAGCACTGATGGTTCCGGATATTGAAGAAAAAAAAAAAAAATCCGAGATTGCCGGTACATTAAACAGTTGCTTGGTGCACAGCCCATCAGCTGCCAACTTGTCAAGGTGAAGGTTCTGTTTGTGTCCAGTGTCACCGCATTGTAAGTCACTGATCCTCGCCTCCATCTTAAGGACATTTCTTACCATGCGTTTTACAAAATCTAACATTACAAGCAGTTGCAAAACAGCTAAATAAAGGATTTGGAGAAACAATATACTGTACTTGTTTCACAGGTCTTGCTGGACCTGCGTTTTGGCAGAGAGTAACCAACTTTGAGCAATGAAATAACAGGCAATTAACATGTGGTTCAAGATATATGGTACATTTGTATATTAGTCGTTCATACAGAACATCACATCTGAACTGGAAATGGAGTAGTTGTCACTGAACTTTAGAATGTTGGCAGGTTAAAAGCATTATTATTATTATTATTATTAATATTATTAATAATAAAATTATTTAATATAACCCTTATTAGTCCCACAATGGGTAATTTAGCATTCTTTCAACAACTCTTACATGCATACAAGAAATACTTTGCACAAAATAGAAGCCAAAACTACTGTCAATAAATAAGCTGTCCGATTCAGTCTTTTAGCATTTTGTTTGTTTTGCAAAATACTGTAGACTGCCGTTAATTTTTGTTTCTTTTAACAAGGTTTTAAAATAGAATTAGCAAAATATGAATTAATCCATAGATATAGATATTATTATTATTATTATTATTATTACAGAATGCCAAAACCTCACATACTGTACTTGGAGAATGATTTAGGCTGCAACAGCATCCACCATTACAAGGTTTATGTGAAACTATATTTGGTTCGAAATTGTGATCATGACGGTTGCACAAAATTTTGAAAATGTGGAAATTCAGAAAAATGTGGATAAAATGTTCTGGAAGTGATTTTTTTTTTTTTTTTTTTTTTTTTTTTTGTAGGTTGGAAGTTTTGGATTAAAAACAATAAACCACTAAAAAAAAGTCTTCTTGACATTGATGAGTAGGGGTAAAAGTGTGCTGATTGACTTCATTCAGTCTATTGACTCAGTTTATGAAATAAAATAAACTGACAGCTCTTGTGATGTGCTAATGTGAAACCTGATGATTTAAATGAGTTTAAATGTGGACAACATTTAAGGCATCATTTCACAGAGAATTTGGATTGAGTTTGACTTTTGTGAGTTTTATAACATTGCTGTACTACACTATTCTGGCATTCTGTAATGAAGGGAGTACATTTTAAAATATACCACACCTTCTGTACAGATTTAGACATTCATATATACGCATTGTTACTTCCCCGAAAGCTGGCTCATTAATGTGATATTTCACCTGCATCATGCATTTATTTATTCATTGATTTCTGTATTTATTTATTTTTTAATGAGCAAAGCACCATTCCCTTCCAAAATAACCCTGTAAAAAGAGTTACACTGTCAAGGTAACATTATTTGATTGAATTAACCCATGCAGCACATTTAATTTACTGTTTAGTTTTTAATACCATATCTTTCAAATAATGATTAGTATTTCCTTTTTTGGGGTAGCGTGGTGGTTAGATCGTTGGCCTCAAAGTTCTGAGGACCGGAGTTCATATCCTGGCCGTGCCCTGTGTGGAATTTGCAAGTTCTTCCCGTGCGTGCGTGGGTTTTCTCCGGGGACTCCGGTTCCTCCCATATCCCCAAAACATGCAACATTAATTGGACAACTTAAATTGCCCCTAGGTGTGATTCTGAGTGCGACTGTTGTCTGTCTACATGTGGCCTGCAGTTGGTTGGGAACCAGTTCAGGGTGTACCCTGGGTCCTCTCCCAGGAGATAGTTTGCATTCTCGTGACCCTTGTGAGGATAAGGAGCTCAGAAATTGGATACATGGATTTACCCTTTTATGCAATTTACACTACAAGCCAATTGGCAAAAGTAGGAATAATGAATGGTGTTTACTGTTTTATCATTCAGCGGAGATCGAATCTAAGCGATTTCCCCTGTGGAAGGTCATAATGATCCCTGACTTCATGTGTTGGTGGATAATAGTTATGTGCCATCTGTGATTGTGGAAATTGTCCAGCTCCCACAGTGCTCTGCATCTTATGATTGGTTTTAGAACAGTTGTTTTCTGCATTATGTAGATGTTGAGGCTTAAAGTTACAGATATTATGAAACTATGAGAACAGGCTGGTTCTTTGCATTATTACATGTATTCATTTTTAAACTGCGCTGTAATGAGTTTACAAAAGAAATTTTCAGATGTACAAAAATGACGTATATTGTTAATTATATTTGATTATGGATCTTGTATTCATTGATGAAATACACAGTGAAGAAAAGTATTTTATCACCCTGCTACATTTTCTCACTTAGAACTCATGAAGGGGTCTGAAATTTTCATCGTAGGATCTAAAAAGAAAAATCCAGAAAGCACAATGTATGTTTTATTTGTGTGCTACAGCTGCAAATAAGTATTTGAACACCACCTGTCTAACAATATGAATTCTGACCCACAAAGACCTGTTAGTCCACCTTTAAAAGTCCACCTCCAGTCCATGTACTATCCTGAATCAGATGCACCTGTGTCAGGTCATTAGCTGCATAAAGACACCTGTCCACCCTATACAATCAGTAAGACTCAAACTTGTAACATGGCCAAGACCAAACAGATGTTTAAAGACACCAGAGACAAAATTGTACAACTCCACACGGCTGGAAAGGGCTACGGAGAAATTGCCAAGCAGCTTGGTGAAAAAAGGTCCACTGTTGGAGCAATCATTAGAAATTGGAAGAAGCTAAACATGACAGTCAATCTCAATCGGAGTGGAGCCCCATGCAAGGTATCACCTCGTGGGGTCTCAATAGAAGAAAGGTGAGGAATCAGCCTAGGACACCACGACTTGGTCAATGACCTGAAAAGAGGTGCGACCACCGTTTCCAAGGTGTTGGTAATACACTAAAACGTCATGGTTTGAAATCATGCATGCCACGGAAGATTCCCCTGCTTAAACCAGGACATGTCAAGGCCCATTTCAAGTTTGCCAATAACCATTTGGATGATAGAGAGGAATCATGGCAGAAGGTTTTGTGGTCAGATGAAACCAAAGTTGAACTTTTTGGTCATAATTCCACTGACCTTGTTTGGAGGAAGACGAATGATGAGTTCCATCCCAAGAACACCATCCCTACTGTGAAGCATGGGGGTGGTAGTATTTGCTTCAATGCCATCGACCAGGTCATCCAAACAGCGACCTGGTCTGTCGCGCCCGACCACAGCGTCTCAAAATCTATGACGTCTCCCCTTTGTAAACGGACATAGACCAATTCGTCGGTACCCACGGACAGCTAGATGACTAACAATACAAGCGCCGACTTACTGAACTCCACACATCGACCGTAACCAAAACCAGGCTGACCTACAAGCCTAACGTCGTTCTTGGGGGCTACCCACCTCCAATTCACGACGACGAATGGTCTCTGCCTCGGGAAGCATGCTCCATCCTCGCCCTACTGCGCTCGGGCTTCTATCGCCTGCTGAACAGCTACAAACACCGCGTCGACGACACAGTTGCCGACGTCTGCCCGGACTGTGGGACCGGGCCACACGACACACAGCACCTGTTCAACTGCCCGGTGCCTCCTACAACGCTCACGGGAGAAGATCTATGGCGGCGACCGACCGAGGCGGCTGCTTTCCTACAGCTATAACGCTTTCACACGATTGTTTATGTTGACGCAGCAACACTGTCACGTTGGCTATCACAACAACAAAATGGGGGTGGTAGCATCATGCTTTAGGGGTGTTTTTCTGCACATGGGAAAGGACGACTGCACTGTATTAAGGAGAGGATGACCGCGGCCATGTATTGTGAGATTTTGAGGAAAACATCTTCCCTTCAGTCAGAGCATTGAAGATGAGTCATGGCTGGGTCTTTCGACATGACAATGACCCGAATCACACAGCCAGGAAAACCAAGGACTGGCTCCATAAGAAGCGTATCAAGGTTCTGGCGTGGCCTAGCAAGTCTCCAGACCTTAACCCAATAGAAAACCTTTGGAGGGAGCTGAAACTCCATGTTTCTCAGCAAAAGCCCAGAAACCTGTCTGATCGAGAGAAGGTCTGTGTGGAGGTGTGGGCCAAAATCCCTCCTTCAGTGTGTGCAAACCTGGTGAACAATCATAGGAAACGTTTGACCTCTGTAATTTCAAACAAAGTCTACTGTACCAAATATTAAGATCGGTTTTCTCAGGTTTTCAAATGCTTATTTGCATCTGTATCACAAAAATAAATCATGAAAAAAAACATATATTGTGATTTCTGGATTTTTCTTTTTCGATTCTCTCTCTCACAGTGGACATGCACCTATGATGGAAATTTCAGACCACTGCATGATTTCTAAGTGGGAGAACTTGCAATATAGCAGGGTGTTCAAATACTTATTTTCTTCACTGTATGCTGACTTTTTTTATAGTAGAAATCTTCTCAGAAATATGTGCATCAAATATTCTACATGTACAATATATTGGGTGTTTTATATGATAATCCTTGAACTGTAATGGTCTTAGTTTTTCTAATGCTATCTAGAACACAAATGGTGACTTTTTCCAAGTCAGCTGTGAGCTTACTGCTCTTACAGTGTACTGGAAGCTGTACTCGACGTGACCAATGCAGTACACCAGACACATGATTTATGCATTGACAATCGTTAGTATCATTTCCAAACCCAGATGTCCGGCTGCCATTGTACTAACACTGACCTGTGAGAGCCCACGGGCATCCATCTAAATGAGAACAGAGTAGACTTATTTTAGAGCTCGTGGACGTGACGTCACAGTTTGCACGGCGCCCTCTTGCCGGTCAAACCTCGCTGCTCTGGACTGCGGGAGCCGTTGAACCAGAGCAGATTTTTCAAATTGCCCGAGACCTGTTGTGGTGTTGGTTTTCACAAGAGTCAGAGATATTCAAAGAGATCATTCTATGGAATACCAGCTGAAAAGACCAGAAAATGTCAATGGATTTCGGCAATTAAACATGATGGATGGTGCCCAACCAAAATACTCACACGCCTGTGTAGCTTCATTTCAGGTCAGAATTATTCTTCTCAATCTGAAATTACCAAGAAGTGTTTATAATGCCAAGTTGGCTCATTTGAGAACAATACGTATTTTAAAAAAAGAAAAGGCATCTGTCGCAACAGAGTGGTTAACGTGTGACCACAATTGCTTCTGTGTACATTCCGTGGAGACGACTCCGTCCTCTTTTTTTTTTTTTTTCTCAATATAGTTAATGAATGCAAGTTTGTGTAAAACCATGGGTCATTAATTTAAATATTGGTATTTGTGTTGAACACCAGCTGAAAAGATGGATGGATTTCGCCAAAGGTTCACGTGTGGCCAAATACACTTCCGCGTTCACGAGCCGTCTCCCCGTCACTATGTCGGATTTATTCCTGATTGGGAACAGATCCACCAACGAAGTATCTGTATGCTTTCAAACATTTCTGTGTAAATCTCGACGACTTACTTACCAGATCCATGTGTATATCCAGTTGTCCAAGACAAGCGGAAGCGAATTAACAGTCCAATTTCTTATCAGTGAAAACATCCACTTTGGCATTAAATATAGGTACTCTATGCCAAGTGTCTCTCATTTTTCTACTTACCTTCATTCATTATCACTTTCTAAATGTTTTACGTATCAGACAAAATTCTGGATATCATGCTATAAGACGTATTTTCGTTTCGTCTCAACAGAATTAACTTGCAACAGTGCTTTGTTTGACCAGCAATATGGCAAGTCATGTGATTTTGGTGACGTAGGTGCACGGACTCTATGCTGTATGTTTATACCCGGGCTGCAAACGATGCAGACAATTCAATGTTCAGTTTAGTTTGATACTTTGGTGGTGCTCAGAAAATGGATGAACGGATGAATGGATGGTCCAATAGTTTTGATACAAAAAGAGAAATACGCGTGCCTTCTTAAGATGTAGTTAAATGAAATTACCAACATTTGTTAAAACTCAAGAGTACAGTTTTTAATCAAATGAAATGTATCTGGTGCATCTGTACGTGCCTCATTTTCCCTGTGCACACTTCAAAATTAGAACCACAAAAAAAAAATACTTTGAAGGTAGAACAACATAAAAGAAAAATAGTACCTCGTAAAAAATTAAAAAAAAATGCATCTGATAAATCTCATGCCTTTTGTGGTTCACTTTTAACTGCAGGGTACATATTTAAAATAAATAGCTCACTAAATATGTTTTAAAGTATAATCGTCAATGTTCATGCTGTAGACTCCTTGCAGCACTGCCAGCCAAGACTCCGGAAACAGCAGCACGTTTGGTCCTATAAATGAAATCCGGTTCTTAATTCATTGGGATCCATCGAGCCATCTATCCATTTGCTTAGCCACTTATGCTCACAAGGGCCGCGGGAGTGCTGGAAACTATCCCAGCTGTCAACGGGCAGGATGCTGGGTACACCCAGAACTGGTTGCCAGCCAATTGCAGGGCACATAGAGACAAACAGCCGCACTCACAATCACCTCTTGGGGCAATTTAGGGTGTCCAATTAATGTTGCATGTTTTTGGGATGTGAGAGGAAACCAGAGGGCCTGGAGAAAACCCACGCAGGCACTGGGAGAACATGCAAACTCCACACAGGGAGGTTTGGGATTGAACCCGGGTCCTCAGAACTGTGAGGCCAATGCTTTCCAGCGGCTCCACCGTAAAATAATTAATAAAAATGACAACAGCCCACCACTTAAAGCTAGTATATAACCGGTCCAACTCTTCCAGATATCTGTATCCAGATGCAGGTCACAAGAACAGTCAGTGGGTCGGCCTTCGTCAGTGTTGACCATACTCGAAGGATTTCCAGTTGTAAAATCAACGTTCAACATTTACTGTGGTTCTTATTTTATTCCAAAGTATGGTGGGAAGCGGCATTACAATGCTTGACTGGCTAGAGTGTGTGCCTCACAGTTCTGAACCCTGTGGTTCATCTCCCAGCATCGGCTCTCTAGAATTTGTATATTTTCACTGTGCCTGCGTGGGTTTTCTCCATTAACTCCGGTTTGCTCCCACATCCCAAAAATATGCACTGTAAGCTAATTGAAGCCTCTAATTTTCTCGTAGCACTCCCACGGCCCTTGTGAGGATAAGCGGCTCAGAAAATGGATCGCTAGTAGAATGGAAAGAAAGAAAAATCCCTCAAAATAAACCACAGTATAATTTGTCATGATGTTTATCCTTTGTTGACTTTGGCCAAAAATTGGGACTCGGGCTCAAATTAGGCCAATTTATCAATATGTTTGCACTTTTGCACAGGAGAAAAAAACTTTTATAAAATATGACCAATTCACTCCCGAAAGCCCAGGATGTTAAATGAAGTCATGAGCAGTTGTTTCTTTCTCTATTTCGTTTTTCACCAGATCTATTTCAGTACAATGTTTCTTTTGCCTGTTTGGTATTTTATTGATTTAATTTGGTAAACTTGAAATTTGAATGCTTTTTCTTGGCTAACCATTCAATTGGATAGCAGTTGGCTTTTGCCTGTGTAACTATCTTCTCTCTTCTCATCTACACAGGGCTGCGGGCTCAATATTCCGATTCTCTCCCTGAGCAGTAGTTTATCCACAATATGCTCAGGCTTGCTTATAGCATGTGCCAATAATTTTGTGCATGGCTCACTACAGATCCTCTTCTAAATTTCAACATTGGAAGCCCACAGTTCCCTGCAGACACATTATATGTTTCATGAAAATTTAATCAAATCCAATTCCAATTATACATTTAATGAATGTTGAGCTCAGGTGTGACGAGCTCGGTAACCTTGGCAACCCTTCCTGTATACGTTAGCTTTTCAAAGATGGAGGTCACACTGTAAGGCTGGCATGGAACCAGCCATTTTAATAAGCCCATCAAACCTGGTTTAGGAAGGAGTCACGTAGGTTTTCATCAATTTATAATTGTCTCTGTAGAGGAGAGTGTTTATATTTAGCCTTCTCATAAAGCTTTGATGCAAGAATTCCTTTCCATTTACTAGAAGGTAGTATAACCGTCCACAGTGATTTCTGTCTCCGTGTTACACTCCTGTGTGGTAAGCCTAATGTTGTGCTCTCTAGAGATGCATTGATTCCATTTCGCCTGGGTGACTACACGGAGACACCAGGAATAATTGTACCTGTTTACTGACAGAGCGCATTAATGGGACATGGTTTCATTAATGCACATTGCGGCAAAAGCATCTCTCTCACAGCCCTGAGCTGTCCAGTTTCAATCTAATCCATTACATGATTTGTTAGAAGCTACTTCACAAAATTACTTATCTAATATTACAACTGAATGACAAAAAAAAGTGAAAAGACTTGTCTTAAGATGGTTGGTGTTTTCTGGAATGAAACAAAAGATTACAATTAATACACAACATTATAAGTCGGCAGTCTGGTTGAAATAAGCGCAAATTAGCCACAGCTCACACTGAATACCTGGGTGTGAAGAGAAAAGAAAAGCAACCAACTGTATATGGGTTACATATTTTGTAATTGGACTCATGCTGGCAGGATTTTGTCACTAAAACCACTAAATTAAACATAGTCAATTAGTTTCACATGCATGACGTGGACACTTTGCCAAAATACACCACGTCTCAGTTCAACTTCTACAAACTTGAATATCTACCTGCTATCAGAATCTAACACTGAAAATACTGTTTGCTAATGCTAATCTCTGTTGCACTGAGCTCTGCTTACCATTTAGCTTCAACATGTTTGTTGAATGTGGTACATAACACAACAAAATTCTAAACAGACACATTTTCAAAATGGGCAGCTCACAAAAGACGTCTTTGGTAGACTTGACTGCTAACACCCAACTACTTGCATACAAACAAATGTGTTTTTCTTCCTTTAAAGAAAGGTCTACCACAAAAAGTCAACATTTGTACCTTGATTGAAGTGCTCCAATTTGAGATTTTTTTTTTTTTTTTGGGGGGGGGATGGAGTTACGATTCATCTCTTTGGATAATTGTGGACATGGAATATTTAGATTATACCTTTAAAAAAATATATATAATAAAACAAATGCTACCCATCTCTTGAAATGCAGTTGTTCTCACTCAGGTCATTCCTTAACACACCAAGTTTCCATGCGGTTGTACTGTGAGGTGGACTTCAATGAATGGTGGGACTGCAAGGAAATGAACATTTAACATCAGAATTGTTGTTGCAGGAAAATTTTGTATATATTTATCCACCTCATTTCATGGAAATCTGTGATCTCTCAGCTAAATACTGTAACAAGCAATCAATATTGTTTCCCTTGTGAGTCTGGACACAGCTCAGATGTGTTTTTATCACGTCAAGGTGAGCATCAAGGTCAAGGTAGAAAATAGCCACAGGGGCTTTAATTTGGGGATACATAAAATTATCACAATCGCATTTTATTGTATGTTTACGTATAAACTGCAATGACATAAGTTATTGTGGGAAAATGTAAGAAAATATTCTTTTCCTCTACCGATTAGCCTGTCGTAAGTGTGCTGGAGCCCATCCCACCTGATTCAGGGCGAGAGGCAGGGTACACGCTGAACTGGTTGCCAACCAGTCGTAGGGCACGTATAGACAAATAACCATGCACAGTCACATTCAAACCTACAAGGAATTTAGAATATTCGATTAACGTAAAATGCCTATTTTTGAATGTCTGAGGAAATCGGAGGTCCCGGAAAAACACAAAGCGGGCACGGGGAGAACATGAAAACCCCCACAAGGAAGGCCAGATTTCAACTAGGGTCCTCAGACATGTGGTTTACCTGTCAAGCTGCCCTCTAGGAAATATACAGTTCTTCTTTGCCTATAGAGTCATTGCAATGCTGTTGTGTTCCCCCAAATCCGTCAGCCAGACCATGACAACAATGAAACTAATTCTTGAGCATCATACGAAAAACATCATTCGAGGCATTTGGAAATGTTTTCTATTTTACCAGTTTATGTCACCACTAAACACTGACAGGTAGCATTACTTTTCTGATCTTTCTGATTCCTAATAGCTACCATAAAGAAATGTCAATCCATCACTATTTTTTCTATGTTTTTGAGTGACCGCCCTTTTCTCCAAAATTTTCTTGTCAGGGGGCCAACTAAACCTTACTTATTCAGGAAGGAACCCTTCTGATGTGTGAGTTTAAAACTCGATCACAACATTTGAAATCAACATCCCGCGAATACAGGTCCATCAAAATATATAAGTTCTTGACACAAAAGTTTGACCAATTATAGCTGTTTAAAGTTTTAATTCATTTGTTGTGTTGATGGTTATTGCAAATCATTTCACTAAATCGGCATGTAATCTTGCATTTTTGAGATGTGAACCCTTCAAAGTCCTTTCAAAGTCCACATGAAGTGTTCTGAAAAGCATCGCCAATGTGAGTCATTTGGCAGGGATGAACGCTAGATTGCAAAAGATTATAAGAGAACAGTCGCGCTCTGGATTGAGTCTGCCAGATATGCTCTTCATTCGATTTTATTTTGTCTTGGTTGGCAGTAATGAAAGGGAGCTAGTGAAGAGATCTGAGCACAGTGATATCAACTATAATGTCAGAAATTGAAGTAAAGCAGTAAAATACACAGTCACTGTGCCAAATTTCAAAGTAAAATATAATTCAGAATGAGTCATTATCGACCTAGGGGAATCATACTGTATCTACTGACCAATGACATTGGTTTTGTTATTTCAAGACGCACAAATACACACACATACACAAGCAATGAGTCATAAGACTTCCCCATTCTACTCACAAAAAATGGGATTTACTGTTAAACTTTATATTTGTGTTACGCTGTTAGAAATGGACAACAGTGCATGCAAACATCAAAACATGCATTTGGCTAATGTTAGCATTTAATGACCACATGGTAGACCTTCACTTAACAACACGATTCCGTTAGCAAGCTGGCCGTGTATTGTTTAACAACTATATTTTACATTTCTGACAAAGTGAACATGTTAAAACTGACAATCTCTACCTACACACATGATATGATGACAGTTACAAAACCAGAGTAAATATTTATTCTGCCACTATCCATTGTTTCACGCTCCATTCAAGAAAGACAGCATGCTGGCTGTAATGTCTCTGAAAATACAGAGGGAAACTTAAGGGGGCATGTACCCCAAAATGATCGGTTGGACAGCAATTGCACAGATGCAAAATGTTCAATGTGATTATGCAAGTAGAATATGAGATGATCAAAATCACTTGTTTTATCAAGTAACATTTGTGGGCAATAAAACCATCCATCCATTTTCTGAGCTGCTAATCCTCACAAGGGTCACGGGAGCGCTGGAGCCTATCCCAGCTATCATTGGGCAGGAGCCGGGGTACACCCTGATGTGGTTGCCAGCCAATCGCAGGGCACATAGAATCACACCTAAGGGCAATTTAGAGTCATAGTTAATGAAAACTATTTTGGAATTATTGAATTTTGGACCTCTCTTCTTTGCAGATCTCTATATTCTTAAGGTTTCGAGCCTGTCCCTTAGCATCTTGAACCTTCAGCTCCCTTTTCTTTGAGATGTATGTTTGGAGACTTGGCGCGGCCACTCGTTGACCATCTTCTTCTTTTTTTCTCTTTTTTTCATTTGTGCATCTTCTTTTGCCACTCTTTCATTTCCTTGCCTCTGTGCTTTGGGTCATCATCGACTTGGAAGCCCCATCCATGACCCATTTTAAATTATCTGGCTGCGTTGTCACCCAGGAAGTCACGGTACAAGCCTCCATTTCCCTTGATGCAGTGAAGTTGACCTGAAAAACACCCCCAAAGCATGTTTCCATCCCCATGCTTAATGGTGGGAATGGTGTTGTTGAGGTCATAGCCTGAATTTCTCCTCCTTCAAACACAGTCAACTTGATTCCGAACAGCTACATTTTTGTCTCATCTAACAACATCGCCTTTTCCCAATCATTCTCTCACTCATTTAGGTGTTAACTGGCAAACTTTGGACAGGCCTATACAATATGCATTTTTGAGCAAGGGGACTTTACAGTTGTTGCTGGATTTGAATCCATCGCTGTGTTTTTCTTAATGACTGAGGTCCCAGCTACCTTGAGAGCATTGATAAGCAGCTCCTTTGTAGTTCTGGGCTAATGTCTATAACCTGTCTCATCTTCTTCTTTTCCTTTCGGCTTGTCCCGTTAGGGGTCGCCACAGCGTGTCATCTTTTGCCATCTTAGCCTATCTCCTGCATCTTCCTCTCTAACCCCAACTGCCCTCATGTCTTCCCTCACCACATCCATAAACCTTCTCTTTGGTCTTCCTCTCGCTCTTTTGCCTGGGAGCTCCATCCTCAGCATCCTTCTACCAATATACTCACTCTCTCGCCTCTGAACATGTCCAAACCATCGAAGTCTGCTCTCTCGAGTCTTGTCTCCAAAACATCCAGCTTTGGCTGTCTCTCGAATGAGCTCATTTCTAATCCTATCCAACCTGGTCACTCCGAGCGAGAACCTCAACATCTTCATTTCTGCCACCTCCAGTTCAGCTTCCTGTTGTTTCTTCAGTGCCACCGTCTCTAATCCGTACATCATGGCCGGCCTCACCACTGTTTTGTAAACTTTGCCCTTCATCCTAGCAGAGACTCTTGTGTCACATAACACACCAGACACCTTTCGCCAGCTGTTCCAACCTGCTTGGACCCGTTTCTTCACTTTATAACCTGTCTCATGATCATTAAAATCCACTAGATGACATTTTGCAAGGAGCCCCAGATCGAGGGAGATTGATAGTCATTTTATGTTTATTCATTTTGTAGTTATTGAATGAACAGTTGTCTCCACCTTGCCCAGCAACTTCTTTGGTCTTGCCCATGATGGAGAGGTAGGTGTCTGACTGATTGAGTCTGTGGACAGGTGTCATTACACAGGTAACAAATTGAAATAGGTGTCTTTTCATACAGCAAGTGAGTTTAGATAAGAAGTGCTTTTTTAAGGTGAGGGGAGTCAGAATTCTTTATTGTTGGTGGGGGATCAAATACTTTTTCGACTCAGTGAACTCATTTGTTTTTAAAAGTGATTTTCTGCATTTTCTTTTCAAATATTCTGTCTTTCACTGTTAACATAAATCTACCATTAAAATTATAAATGTGTTACAAAATCAGTAACACATATAAAATAATTTCCTTCATTGTATAATAAATCTTAGTTTCAGTATTCTGTTACATTTTCAGTATGTCTTGAGCATTGGGAGTTTACGTATCATTGGGAGTTTATGTATTTGAATGGAGGTATTGTGGTCTTCTGTATGGTGGAAATATGTTCTCAAATACACATACCTGTTGGGATGATGGGGCTCTAACTTGGAAGTAAGTTGGAGTAAATCTTTTTTGTCTCGGTCTTTCAGATACAGTTTTAGTTTTTACAGTACACAAAGAAGGAGCTAATACATTCTAAAGTGAAAGTGCAACATTGTTATTCAGTGAGAATTTTTTTTCTTTTTTTGTGCCTTTCTCTGGGTTTTTATTCAGACTCCCAAATTGTCTGCCACCATTTTATCTTTTACCCTATATTCTAAATCTACACTGCTTAAGAAATCATCCAATGAATTGGCTCCACATACAGTATTTTTTAGTCAGTGTCATTCTGGAAAAAGCAAGAAAGTACCTGAAGGGAGGTTTCCATTGCTCTTGCAATCCTCATCGTTTTCTTTCTTTCAAGTCATACTAATTGCATGTAACACATTTCAAAGCACTTTACTAAATGATGTAAATTATTAGTCTGATTTGCCACACTTCAACACAAATCGTGTTTGTTTTAATAGCATGGCGGCTCTACTTAAGACATATGATTAATTTGTTTGTTTGAAAGAAAGAAAAAAAAAATCAAGGTATTTGTCTGTCAGCTGTCCAGGAGGTATTGTAAAGGTAAAGTATTGTTAAAACAATCATGCAGCATAAGACAGAAGTAAAAAAGGCAGCTTTTCAAACAAAGTTACTATTTGCTCTGCTGTCTGACAGATTTATCCAAATGCATTATAAATTATTTCCCACTTCTAAGGCTGTAACATTACACAAAGGTTAAGATATGTATCTCAATTTCTGACCTTTAGGTCAATACACAATTAGAATTTTTAGAATATTGAATTTATTATAGTTGTGATATATCTAGTTTTTTTAATCTAATAAATAAATGTCACTCAACAGTCCATTTTTCTTCTGTAACCCCCTCAAAATACTTGGAGAATGGTATCTTCAAAGGTGCATTAACATGTTTCGACATGTTGTCATGTGACGTGAGAGTTTTTTTGATGGATTTACAGCAAATACTCTGGGTCTTGTTTAATAAGGTATTTACATCACTTTTCACAACTGGGTAGCAGATATGCTTCCATACCAGTGACCACAATTTCAGTGTTTTTGTGTGGATTTGTCTCTGAGACTCCCAGAAAATCCATGTTAGGTTAATTTAAGACACTAAATAGCCTGTTGGTGTTTATGTGAAAGTGAAGCTATTTTTTTTTTTCAATATGTGCCCTGCGATCGACTGTTGAGGCTCTAACCTGCCGCTTGCCCAAAATCAGCTCAGACAGGCTCCTGTTCACCTGTGATCCTATTGAGGATAAAGCATTGCATAAACTGGATGGATGGATGAAATTAGGGATTACTCTAATATGCACTCTCTTATATGCCGCAGTTCTGAAATTTCAAAGAGGGAGGACAGAGGTTCTTTTTTGCATCACTGAGTTTATTTTTTTTCCATCCAATTTGATTTAATTTGGTTTTGATACTGTAGATCAGAATATACTGCCAAACAAATTGAAAACATGGGTACAACTATGGAACGGTCCTAAAATTGGGTAGGTCCTACCTGGACGAAAGGAGCTACTGTGTAACCCCCACCACAACCAAGTGTTCGATCTCAACAAATGGCAATGTCGTGCTAACCTTGGGTCATATTTTCCAGAACTTTAGTTTTGACTAGCAAGGCTACTAGATATGTTCTTCAGATGGTAAAAGGCAGTTTTAGTAATTGATTTGATTGTTGTCGGTCAGGTCGGAATCAATCAGAACACCAAGGTTTGGGACTTGGTATTGGTCCTACTAATTTCTGAGCGTGAGTGTTGAATAGAATCCAACATCAAAATGCATTTCTTAAAGAACGGAACGAGACATGGTTTAAACAAAATGGAGTAAAGCACATTAAAATGTGTTGTTTGTCTGACCGATGACAAATAATGCATCCAGTCCAGCCTGTCATTTGTCAAAAGTCAACTGGGATAGGCTCCAGTTCACCCCAACATTGAACTGGATAAGAGGTATAGAAGATCGAAGGTTGGATTAATCAGTCCCAGTCCATCCATACAGGATGCATCATTTGCTCATTGTAAATTGAAACTTTTATGAAACCAGTATGATTACACTTGCTGATTACTATGAACAGAAAAACAGAAAATGAGCATTGATTGATTGATTGAGCGCACAGACCCACCACTGATTTTTAAACTACACATTGTTTGGGAAATGGGAAATAAACGGCCTTAGATGTGGATAGTTTATTTCACATCATAAGCGCACATATACCGTAAATACACAAAGATACCGGTGGATATGCTTACTCCTGGGAAAATGAAATAACTGTGAATATATGTGGCACTACACAGGTACATATTAAAATGGTATTACTGTGTATGATTCATGTGGGTATGAACTTTAATCTGCAAAGGTGGCTCTAAGTGTTTCCATTGTGTTGCCCTCACCTCCAACTTTGCACGGCCATTAATGTAGCATACCTTTCATATACATTACCTTTACGTAAACATTCAAACATTGCTGCACAACACTTGACATTTGACTGTTTTTGTAGTACTACAACTAGGGAGCATTCCTTTGGAAGACAAAAGTTAAATTTTTGCTGCAAGTTGCTTTGGGGCTTTGCGCATGCCACTCATTAATTAAGGGAACTGTATTAGTCATGACTCCCAGCAAAGCTGCATATTTATGAGGAGTGTATGCCCTAGAAGGAGGCTGCCTCAGGAGAGCGAACACCTAAAGACTTTATGTATGGATATAAGAAAATATTCGGAATCACCACTTACAGCTATTAAACATTTGAGGTATTTTAATGTATTGCTTATGGCAATCTAAAATTACTCCATGTTCAAAATTGAAAACAAAGCAAAGCTAATTTATTCATACAGAGCATTTCATAAACAAGGTAACTCAATGTGCTTTACATTTCAGAACAAAGAAAAATAAAGACCTTATCACAGAGAAAAATTAAAATGCAATTAAAACTGTGTACAGCGTAAGACGTATTTGAAAGTGGAAGTGTTCTACAAAGCATGAGAATAAAAGAAGAGTTTTCTAATTAGACTTATAAACATTCACATTTGGGGCTGACGTCACTTCTGTTGGTAACTTATTCCATTTGCGTGCAGTAAACATGTTACGGAAAATGAATGAATAACTCATTTATAAACAAGATCGGTTGATTATAATTCTTCATGCTGTTTAATTATGCCATTTAAGAAATACATTTTTAAAAATTCACTTAATCTTCCCTCAGACATTTGTTGTGCATTGTGGTGGTGTCCCCAGGCTCCCCCAACAGCCTCATAAAGCATAAGGATGGCTCATTAGTGGAACATGTTTGTGTTCATGTGTAATGTACATGGATTGCAGCGAAGATTAAATTGTTCTAACAGACAGACACAAAAAAAAGTCTGAGCTAACAGAATTTATTTACTCTTGATATCGAGTTAAAACTCCCCACTTGCGTCTCAATGGGGGATTCATAAGGCATAATCAGCGCTGCACACAATGACTTGACAAGTCTGTTATCTCCATAACAGAGTTGTTGCATAATTTTAGATAGCGCAGCAGGTGAATTCAATGGTTGGAGGATCAAGTGTATGAACAATGATTTCCGTATAACTATGTTGAAAAACGCAACGAAAGCTTGACTACTGTTACAGTACAGTATGTTATATTGCAGTGTTGGATCCTTCTTATCGTTGTGTAAATCTGCTTCTGGGAATCTGCTTTTACTGAATAATGGTTCAGGAGAGAAACTGATGAGTCTGGATTGATTTTGATGGTTGCCATATTTATCACCCACTGTAGGTTTGTAGTTAAACAGATGTCTCAAATTGAGCTTTTCTCTTTAGGAAAAACACTAATCAGGTTTACATTTCCACTGCCATGGATGGAGGCAAGATTATGAAAGTCCCATCAGATGCTATACATAAAAAGCTACGTTTCATTGCAGTAAAACAGATTGTAACTTGACATTAGTTCAATAAGATAAATGAGACATCGTACAGTGTTGTTTTCCGGAATCATCCATGAAATATGCAACACAAATGGCTCTACAAATTTCAACCCATTTTTGAATGTTTTTCACTTCACATTCCCTCCTACTACTACTTTACATTTCAATGATATGATTGTTTTTAGACGGTGTGGTGGAAGACCTGTTAGGGCGTCTACCTCAGAGTTCTGAGAACTGGGATTCAAATCCCAGCCTCTCCTGTGTGGAGTTTGCATGTTCTCCCTGTGCCTGTGTTTTATTCCTTCCACATCCCAAAAACTCTAAATTACCCTTCTGTGTGATTGTGAGTACAAATGGTTATTTGTCTCAATTTGCCCTGTGACAGGATGGCAACCAGTTCAGGGTGTACCCCGCATCCTGCCCAATGAGAACACTCCCGCGACCCTTGTGAGGACAAGCGGCTCGGGTAATAGATGGATGGTTTTTAGTCCACCAATCACAGGGCAATATTGTGTAAAGTTACTTCTTGAAATAAACCACGCTGTATTTGGGAAATCAGTGCCCCAGGAAAAGGATGCTAAATAAATGGTGAATGATGTGGGTTAGATATTTTGTAATGATGGAAAATGGTTATCGGACTTAAAATGTATCTAACTGAACGCTTGGTTTAAAAAATACTGATCTTGTTGCTTTGTGTGATGAAAATATGGCTACGTTCTGATGATAGTGGTTTCATAGAGAGTATCTATCCATTCATTTTCTTGAAGTTAATGGGATTTGGGTCAGTGAAATGGCATGGATATCTACAATTAAATACGACACAAGTTGCTAAACTGCTTGCAAAGTTACCCACCTGGTGATACTTCTCAGATGATAGTTGTAATGGAGAGGAGAGCTGATGTTGGAAAATAATAATTCTTAAAAACTGTGTGTTGACAGTAGAAAAGATTATTTTTGTTTTCAAAATTACCTTTCCCCCAACATACTCCGACTCTGACTGTGGGGGTCTTCCCTTATCTTTTTCTGTTACAGAGCGTGACGAGTGTGCCAGCAGCAAGAACTCATGCGATGAGAATGCCATCTGCACCAATACCATTCGAGGACACCTGTGTACCTGCAAGCCAGGCTATGTTGGAAACGGTACCATCTGCAGAGGCAAGTTCGTACCCTGGAATATCCTATTGGTCACGTAAACACAGACAATCAATTGGGAGTGATCATGTGTCTCATAACATCTTTGACCATCCTGTTCAACCCTCCTTCTCATCACCTTTGCAGGCCACGGTGACTAGAGTGATGATAAAAATCGATTTTGTAGTTTTTTTCCACATGTGCCTCGTCTCCCTTAATGCTCACTCGACCTCCCGTTCGGTGGTTGCACCATCGAAATGCCTCATTGATTGGTTGAAAATTGGTTGAAATCTAAATGGACTGCCTAGTTAAAATATACTGCGTTTGTTGCTTTATGTGATTGGGCTAAAGTATGGTTTCAAGATGGAGGCCCTCTACCCCCAAAATACTTACCTGTTCACTATGGAATTAGGGAGTGATTCTCTATCCAGAGTGGGTCAAATACTTGTTACAAATGGAATAGGTAAACTTGTCAGTTATAGTTTGCCCAGTAGAAGTGAGATGTGATTTTAGTTACAAATATTTGATATATTACGGCCATATAATTATTGTAAAAAAAGATACAAGTGGCCGAAATGAGTTTGCTATGCAGGACTCTCCCCTAGAGATAGGGTGAGATCATCTGAGAGAAGCTCAGAGTGAAGCTGTTGATCTTAGGCATTGAGAGGAGCCAGACGAGTTGGCTGGGGCATCTGATCGGAATGCCTCCCGGACACCTCCCTGGTGAGGTGTTCTGGGCACGTCCTACCGGAAGGAGACCACGGGGACGACCCAGGACACGGAGGGGAGACTACGTCCCTCGGCTGGCCTGGGAACGCCTCGGGATCCCCCCGGAAGAGCTGGATAAAATGGCTGGGGAGAGGGAAGTGCGGCCATCCCTGTTAAAGCTACTGCCCCCAAGACCCGACCTTGGATGAGCGGTAGAAGATGAATGAATAAATGAATATTGTGTTTTTATGTGTAACTGAATGATTTGACAGTCCATTTTCTGAGTCGCTTATCCTCACGAGGGTTGCGGGAGTCCTAGATCCAATCCCAGATGTCAAAGGGCAGGAGGCAGGGTACTCTCTGAACAGGTTGCCATCCAATCGGAGTGAATGATTTGACAGTTTAATTTCATAATAATAATGCTTGAATACCTGTTCACCCAGGCAACATTTTGCTTTAGATTACTTCAGACACTTGTATTGACTCACCCAAACTTGCATGACCTGATGTCTTGTCTCCATATGCCCGGGGCCACTGTATTTCAAACAGGGCAACCACACAGCCCATGGAGAGCCCTAATGGTTTTTGAGAGGAGTTATTAAAGGTTTGGCAGCCATCTCCACACGGTCACCTAACCCTGGTCAAACTCATTGATGTATTGAGAACATTACATGGGTTCATCATGACACATATGGAAATAGCAGCATCTCCCTCTTTACCTTATTGTACTGTATTCAGCAATCTCTACACTGGAGAAAGAAAGCTGGAAACTGAAAAATAGTTTTATCTTTTATATATGCATATATATATATATATATATATATATATATATATATATATAATATAAAGACTATTCCTTGCCAAATAAAACATGGTGTCTCTTGAGAAATAAAATCTCCATCACAAGAGATACATAATCTTATGACAACAAGAACTGATAACCTGGAAAGTGCTGTGTTCTAATATTAGTTCTCATTTTATAGCAAAATGTATACTGGTGGAAAAAAAAAAAAATTAACAGTTCCACTGGAATGTGTTGGGATATTGGGTGCAAGGATTTCAAATGAAGTTATTTGATATTCAAAAGGATTAAAAAGACTGTGGATTCAAACTATATAGTTATAAAAGTTGAGTGGCTCTTGAGATTAAACTCCTTCAGGAAAATACAAATAAAAATGCAGTATTTGCAAAGTAAACATACAAGTGAAACCTGGTAAGCCCAAGTCTAATTCGTCTGGTGGTTGTGGCTCTGAAACTCATTACACGTAAAAGATATGTGTAATGAGAAGAATGAAGAAGATGCACTGTCACATAATGTAAAATGTAAATGTAAAATATATTCAAATGTGTCCTGTGCACTGGTAGAATTATACTTATCATAAATAGTTTAAGTTAAAAAATATGAGTCAGTTAAAACACAAAATTAGAATGAAGAATAAAGCTCACTGAATTTTAAGGGATTTGACAGTCTTTAATGTATTGAGTTTAACTACCAAGTCAGGCACTGGCACAAACTTTAAAGGAACCTTTCATGAAATTTTCTTGATTCACAATGTGGTAGTAGGACTTGGCTGTCATCCAAAGAAGTATCATTAAGCTTAATCAGTGTGTGATTTCACAAAGTGTTTCATCATGGGACAGTGGTTGTGATGAATCACTAGCTGAGATTCTTAAAGTAGTTCCTAAGCACAGCTTTAGTCTGTCATCCAAATACAGAAAAGAATGTGCAATTTATTTATCCATCTATTTTCTCAGCCGCTTATCCTCACAAAGTGGAGGTGGAGTGCTGGAGCCTATCCCAGGTATCATAGGGCAGGAGGCGGGGTGCACCCTGAACTGGTTGCCAGCCAATTGCAGGGCATGTAGAGACAAACAATCAGTCGCACTCACAATCACAGCTAGGGGCAATTTAAAGTTTCCAATTAATGCAAGTCTTTGATTAATGAAAAAATTCACTGAAGAACTTTTTATTTAAAAAAAAAAAAGTAGTAGCTTAAACAAAAAAATAGAACATTTCCATGCTATTGTGAAGACTATTGTATCATTGGTTGAACATGTTCAGACTGAGCCAGCACTGTCATTATCAATCAGTTATTTAGTTGGGATAGAATAAGTTTAATATGGATGTGTTAGAGTCAGACAAAGGTGCGTTTATATCTGCCATTATGACCCTGCATGAATGACAGATGGAGCATGTCTGCAAGCAAGACAGAAATTAAGAAAAATGAAATAGACAAAACACGACACACATTAAAGTAAAAATATGTTGGTTGTGATTCTGATAAAACAACCGTAGAAATCACGTCGGTGTAGCCCAATGAAGCTACCCTCTATACTTCTGTCATACAGGCATTACGATGGGTAGCAGGTAGGAAGCAGGCTTGTCTCGGGATAGATCAATGCAATTTGCAAAATGCTTTCCATACATTTCCTGCCTCTAGAATGTCTCCAAGCTCATACACCCAAACACCTCTATATGTAGGCATTATGCAGACTGTCTGTGTAGCTTAAAAGACTTTTCATTCTGGGAGTCATTGGTAAAGTGCAAAGGAAGAATCAGAAGATTAAAAAAAAATGGCATATTTGAAAATATTGCTGCGATGTGATATGAAATGTGAGGGAACCAGCAAGTGTCTGCTAGTGACAAACACTATTTGGGAAAGCACAATATGGAATAGTGGCCTGTATAGTTTTGCATGACCAGGCAGTTCATAGCCAATACTGTAATTCTACACCAATTTGTAAATGCATTTACTGTATTATTAGCTATAGTCTAGCACATATTACATACATTTGTGCATCGGAGTGCATACGAGGACTGTGTGAAGGCATAACTTTTCCCTCGATCCCAAATGGAAATGCAATTTAATCCATGCCATTGCTAACACCAGTTCTACTCTGTCACAAGGACTGACAAAAAAGGGCAATTAAAAAAAAAAAAACAAATATCCATTGTTTTGTGGTGCAATTTCCTAGCCATCTTTTCATCTGACATGCATATATATATACAACCGCATTATCAGCTAGCTTTACAAATTGCACAGCGATTATATGAACAAAGCGGAAACTTAAAAGCATTACCACAATAGGGGTTAAAATGACGTGGAGCTCATTCATGGAAGTGCCAATTTAGACAAAGTAATTATTTACTTATGAATAATGTCCCTAAAACTTCCCATGACTTCCTGTCCTAGTCTGGCCAATTAGTATTATTTAAGAAAGGAGTTGCTAGGAATTGGCCTCTTTTTTTTCTTCTCCCCCTGAGATCTCATTACTGTGTGATGGCGACAGTGTTGGCCAATCGACCTGTGCCTCCCATTTCATTCCCCTCATACATCACTGCAGCCCCCGTAGGACTGAGGGAATTAGTCTGAGTGTGACTAGTGCTCGTCTGTCTGTCGCTGTTAATATTAATAGGACAAAGAACAGTGTTTAGCCAGCCTTGAGCAATACGTCCACAGTAAGCAAGGCTAAGTCAGGTGTCGGAGCCAAAATTGTGTCATTACCAGAACAAGTTGAAAGCTGTGCAGGTGATGCACGTCATTCAATTTGTTGCCTTCAAAAAGCTGCACTGTGACTGGCAAGCTAAGGAGTCATATGTTTTCCTAGAATGATTTTATCATTAGGCGGCACAATTGGTTAGACTGTCTGCCTCACAGTTCTTAGGACTGGGGTTCAAATCCCAGCCCCGCCTGTGTGGACTTTGCATGTTCTCCCTGTGTCCACATGGGGTTTTTCCGGCCACTCTGGTTTCCTTCCACATCCCAAAAACATGAAGACTCTACCATATATCGATCCCCCTTAGATGTGAATGTGTGTGAATGTGCCTCCGAATGGCTTTGGTTCACTGTGCCCTGCGATTAGCAGGCAACCAGTTCAGGGTGTGCTTTGCCTCCTGCCCGAAGATAGGTGGGATAGGCTCCAGCACACCCTCTACTCTAGTGAGGATAAACGCTGTAGAAAATAGATAGATGAATGGATGCATGAACAGCTGGCGGAAGGTGTCTGATGTTCTATGTGACAGAAGAGTCTCCGATAGGATGAAGGGCAAAGTTTACAAAACAGTGGTGAGGCCGGCCATGATTTACGGATTAGAGACGGTGGCACTGAAGAAACAACAGGAACCAGAACTGGAGGTAGCAGAAATGAAGATGTTGAGGTTCTCGCTCGGAGTGAGCAGATTGGATAGAATTAGAAATGAGCTCATTAGAGGAACAGCAAAAGTTGGATGTTTTGGAAACAAGGTTCGAGAGAGCAGACATGGATGGTTTGGACATGTCCAGAGGCAAGAGAGTGAGTATAGTGGTAGAAGAGTGCTGAGGATGGAGCTGCCAGCTAAAACAGCACGAGGAAGAGCAAAGAAAAGGTTGATGGATGTTGTGAAGGAGAACATGAGGACAGTGGGTGTTGGAGAAGAAGATGCACGAGATAGGCTTCGATGGAAAAAGATGACATGCTGTGGCGACCCCTAATGGGGCAAGCTGAAAGGAAAAGAAGAGGAGGAGGCCTGAGCACCCAAAGAAAACCCATGTAAGCCAAGATTCACACCTGAGTGCTGCTCAGTGACCCAAAAGTTCTACAAGGCAGTGAATTGTTTCATACAGTATGCACTGTATTTGTGGATGATAATGCAAAATAGCCAGTATTCTCAGTCATAACCTACACTTCTGTTTCATGCCAGTCTGTGCATTCCCTCTTCTGTGACAGTTTGAGGGTTTCAACCAGAGCGAAGCTATTCGATTTTTCTGTAATGGATGTGTAATTAGGCCCTATACTTCTCTCTGTCTGGGTCTTTGGCTCATGCTCTCAAGGATGTCCCGATGCATTTGCCCAAATAACTCTTTGTATCTGGAGAAGCACAATTCTGTTCCCTCATGGTCTTTGAGAATGTTGATTACACCTCACCTATTTCTCAATTCTGGCTAATCTTGTTATAGAAATTACTTACCCCATCAGTGATGGTGACACCATAGATTTACATGCTTTTTATGTTGTGTAAACAATAAATCAAATATTGCTATTCCACCTCAGAGTTGCTTTAACTTGTTTTGCAAAATGTTAGTAATTAGTGAAAGTAGTTGAGCCCAGATGCAATAACGACAGCAGGCAGGAAAATTGAAAGCATAAAAACTTGCTGTTCGGGGGGGGGGGACTTACAATAATTGATTATTTGGCTTAACTGGAGTAGAGCTCAAATGAGGCGTTGAGACACTCCACCCATTTTGTTGTAGTGCAACTCTCGTGGGGAGAAAAGGGTTGCCACTGTGTCACTTGCCATTTTATTGAGTCAGAACACAATAAATGGGCAACACGAGTTCAATCAGAGCAAAGAAAATGATTATAGATCAGCATTTTCTCAGTGTTAGCTTATTGGTCAGCTGCTTTATGCAGCGATGTTGTCAGTTGTTGAATAAGTGGGCTTATTGTGTTCATGGTCCATCTCATCTCCAAGGGCTGGTTGGAGATACCGACCGAGTGGTTGTGTCGGAAGCGTAAAAAGCATCAGGGGAAAAAAGCATTGACTCCTTCTCTTCTCATCTTTCTACTGGAGCTAATCACAGCGAAACCAAGTGACAACAAGCAATAAATAAAGATAATGTATTCTGAAATATCAAGGGAGGATGTGTGCTTTAGGAAAAGGGGGTTGCAGAAAGAAGGGGCTTGTTGGGTAGAGCCTTGATTTTCTTCACAAGTCTGAAGTATTTAATTTGATGTTTACATAATCATTGTTTCTCCTCATCTCAATTTAATGCATGTCGCAGCTGCTCGGCTGTGTAGTCTGTGCTAGAGGGCATTTGGCGAGTTATGTTTTACTTTAATTGGGTGAAGCAATGATTAATTGGAGATGTAAAAGAACAAGAGTGCCCATATTAAGCTCGCTGGCAATTATCATTTCAGGCAATTATTTTTTGACTGTGCCTCACTGTGATCTAGCTAGATAAATCTTTTCCTTCGTAGGATAAACTAGTCTTACATTCAGAGGGTTTTGAGAAGTCACCACACATCGCACAACTTTCAGGGAAGTGCAGTTTTGACCAGACTGACAATTATGGACATGGATAGGAGTGCACAGAAACCCATTTTATACTACATGGTAGCTAAACAGGTACAAACAATATTTGACATCTGTGTATTTCACTTTAAAATGCAGCAAGTATAATTAACAATACCTGGGCAGCCAGGGTTCCAAGCGAGCTGGAATGATACATTTTAGGTCAGGTATACCACTGCTGGTCACTCATTGGTAAAGCAGATTCATCATCACCAGATTCTTGAGTTTTCTAAAGTGTAGCATTTAGATTTGGTGTAGGTTCACCTTTTGAGATATAAGTCAATCCTTGAAAATATACAAATGAAATTGTCACGTGACAAAGCTATCCGTTTGAACTGGATCTAAAATCAAGTGAAGGCTGTGGTGAATAATTTCTTGAAAAGGAAGTGAGGATTGGACCTCTGAGGCGTAATGCACGTAGGTGGAAAGTGCATAAACCTAGGCAGGTAAAAACAGGATGGTAGATTATCACCTTATTGCGTATTTGAGTGAATAGCATTAAAACCGTTTCCTACAACAAAACTTGGGCAGTCAGAAGTTTGAACCAAATACAGATCTAGCAAACAGAAGTAGATACAGTGTTGTGGGAAAGCAGCATAAGGGTATTACAATGTCGTAAAAGAGTTTTTATTTTTATGAAGACATTTCAGTTTGAATTATTTTGTGGAACGTTCCTAACTACCATTTACCGAATAACAAATCCAAGTTGGGAGTGGCACCTAGAGATTGCTAACAAAAGTGGTGCCACCCCTAACTTCAACAACGGACGTACAGTGCTTGGCCTAATTACTGAAACAGAATTCAGAACTGTTCTTCACTCCCATTCTATGTAGATATTTGCCATGAGGGATACTTGGAATACTTTGTTTTATAAACTTTGTTTGAACTGCAAATTAACTACCACCACTTGAATTGGAACCTTAGTATAAATATTTTTGGTTAATCATATAGTTAATTAATGATGTTGACCGGTGATAAATCTCTGGGCAGTAATGTAATCTACACACAGGCATATCCGGAGGGCAAGCATGCTGGTGATTTATATATTTATGTACATATCAATTAGTTAGTCAAGTTGTGTAGATGTGTTCATCACTGTGTAAATCCACAAAGAAACAAAACAAAATGTTCTCAGAACTAAATTTATTACCACAGTCATTCTTGGAATTCTTCACAATCAAGTTTGCAGGCAACACATTTATTCAATAAACTAATTCACCTGGCACCAAGCTAAAAACTGATTAAAACAGACTAAATACTTTAGTGTAGATGTTTAGCAGGTTTTAGTCTAAACACAGAAAATGTGCACGTTTCACTTGAAAATATTTCCCTATACTCTGGAGAAACAGGCAAAGATGTAACAAAAATTGATTAGTTTGGTTACAGTAATAGTGAACAATACTCCCAATTGTACAGAAGACTGGTCCAATTTATCTTCATGATTGCATGAAAAACACACATTCACCATAGGTCTGATTTTTTTTTTTTTTTTTTTTTTAATTCTTGTCTTTATATCATCAGTCTCTCTCAATGCGTGTTTCTTATCTGTCAACTGTTTTTTACAACGTATCATTTGTCCGTCACTCTAAGTGCCTGATCCATCCTTCATCTTGACCATCTGCTGTCTGTCTTTCAGAATGACGCTCAAGTGTCATTCATACTTCTTTTTTTTTCCTGCTCTATGCATCACTGTGAAATTTGATTTTATGAAAACCATCGACAATTCTGATCAAGTACTGTACATATACACAGATTTCCCCTTATTGTGATAAACTATTTAGCGTGTGTTCTGCCTGTCGGAATTTGCCTGCATTGGCTGAGCACTGTTGCAATTGACCCCTCCGTAGAGGGCACTTAACCACGCCTCCTGAAGTGACGTCACGCCACGTGCGCTGACGTCAGACAAACAATTAGGAAAAATATCGGTGCAGCAAGAAAGGAATAGAGCGAAACTGTCCGATTTACCGGCTGATTTCTCACTCGCATTCTTAGCTAACAGTGAAATATCGTTGAAAAGCAGACAGCAGGGTTCAAGTATTTCAGCGAGGGGTATTTCAATGGTATTTACATGCATATCGACGGAGAAACCATTGATATTAGCGCGAGATCTTTCTAGAGTCAGAGGAAGACCAAGAAGCCACATAATATATTATAACCCAAAAACGAATTCGTCATTGACAGTTTCCTATTTTCGTGTTACATATCACACTTGTGTGCCGAATCTGTATATGTATCTGTATAGCCGTTTGTGAACCACCGTATGAAGGAAAAGAAGGCGAGGCTTGATTTACGAGTTGTTTCTCTCGTTTTCTTTGTGTAACGTCACGCGCTCCCCTAAATAATTATTCTTGAATTAGTGCCGAACCTACGTAAGTCCTGACCGAGTACGACAATCACTACTTTAGTGTCCTCAAACATCCTTCCTTCAGTCTTGGTGTCTCGGTGCACGTCGAAGGCTTTTAGGACTGCTAGTCCGGTTTAGCTTAGCTCGCTAGCCGGCAACAAAGAGACACGTTTATGCAATCAGATCATCGCAAAATATCGCTCAACACAGATCAAGTGTGACAATCATTCACACGTAGCTATATTATGCAAGCGAAGAACTGCTAATTCATTTATATGGGAAATGTATTGAAAATCAAATATAGGGCATACCTTCGTGCTAACAAACAAAGTCCGGTTTAGCTTAGCTTGGGAGCCGCCGAAGAAAGACACGTTTGTGCAGTCAGATCATCGCAAAATATCGCTCAACACAGATCAAGTGTGACAAACATTCACACATAGCAATATTATGCAAGCGAACAACTGCTAATTCATTTATATGAGACATGTATTGAAAATCAAATATAGGACTTACATATCTGTTCTGGTTGATGGATTCAGTTGATCATGCGGTCTTCCACAAAGTTTTATACATCAAAGACATTTTTCGTACTCGGTCTTCTGTTCCGGTTGATTTTAGATGGATTCAGTTGATGATGCGGTCTTCCACAAAGTTTGATCCATCAAAGACATTTTTCGTACTGGGTCTTCGGTTTTGGAAAGGGTACGAATTGAACTCCACCAACTAGCCTTTCAGGATACCTGTCGTCACTATTATAAAGTCCGTGACTACACCTCTTAACCATATCTATTGTTAAAGAACCCAAATACGTGATAAAACGCCAACAGAAGCTATACTGGACCATCCAGCCAGCGTTGTCTGAGATTTGAGTCCGAGATTATGCAGATCTCTGGCCTCTGATTGGTCAGTGACGCGGATTGCGCAACATCCACGGAGGGGTCAATTGGCTGCTGTCCAGTTCAGGGTGTATCCCAGCCTCTTGCCCGGAGTCAGCTGGGATAGGCTCCACCATGCCTGCGACCCTAGTGAGGATAAGCGGTAATGAAGCTGAAAGAATGAATAGCCGAGCACTGGTACAAAAAAAAACACACATAATCCCACGGTACTATGGAAGGAAGTCCAAACAAACAAGTCATCACAATCTCCTTGTGGAATCAAATGCATATGAGGTTTTCTGTCCCTCCTCCATTCCGTGGCGGTATGTGTCATGTAATTCCAGCCCTACATCATGCCTCTCAGCAGTAAACGCCATCTTATCTGCAAAACAGCAGAGGTTGGGAAAAACAGTGCTGTCAGCTACCTTGGTGTGTCTGTGTTTCAATTATGGATTTGGACATCGGGATTCACTCGTGCTGCTCAGCATATAGTTATGAAAGCTCCTCACATCCAACTGCCAAGGGCGTCCCTGTTCCTCCCCTCTTGCTCCTCTGATAGCTTCATGCCCCTGTGACTCTTCTACAGATTAAAATAGATAAAATCATCCAGACGTGACAGGAATGGCTAGTTTGACAGTTAATGTTTAGTCACATACAGTTTTTTTTCCCTTATTTTTCATTAACCTGCTGGTCCTTCATCGGTATGTGGATATGAAAGAAGCCTCAACTGCCATTAAAAATAACTTCAAATGTCTAAACCTATTTATTACGTTAATTTACACACAAACACACACACACATGCATACGTCATGGAAAACGTGAGTGCCAGAGGTGGAACAATGAGTCCCTGCAACTTCTCATCATGGTAAACAGATACAGAAATCATTGATTCATGCCGTATTGCAGATTTTTACCATTTTCTTTTTTTTTTTTTTTTTTTTTTTTTTTTGTTAATGCTACTGATATGACATTAGATCTTAATGAAGAACTGTACACGTCTTACAAAATCGAGTCTGGTAACCGAACATATGAGCTCAATTGTGTAATGTTCTGTCATTTACTAAATAAATTAAAAAAGGGCAACTAAATAGGGATATATATATATATATAAGTGTTCAAATAAAGTGCTCAACTTCCGAAAAATCCAGTTTGAATTTTTCTTTTTAGCATCTTGACAGTTAACAAATCTAACTCTAGCAAAAACTTTTTTAGAGGTTAGTGTATTCTTTTTCAAAACATTTGTTGCATTTCATAATGGAATTTCAAATACATGCATTTGAATATGTCCTCCCATTGGGAACTTCCCACTGAGAAGTACAAAAAAAAATGACCCATTTTAAGCACCATTTGTTCCAAATGTTTTCTTCCTCTGACTTTCTGAGCTTTCTCTGTCTTAAATTCAACTTACAAACTCTCCCTCACCCCTGCTACGTTTTACATGGTTCTGGTTTGGGCTGTGTAGGCTCTGATTACCACTTGAGATGTACATTTGATTGGCTGAAAGGGTGCGCTGAACTCGCAAATGATCGGTCTGTACAGTCCATCACTACCGTAAAGCCTGGAATAGGTTGTGCCGCTTAATGTGGGGTCCTTATGGGACTGCTTCTGCGTCAGAACTCGTACTGCGGTCCACCAGTTAGTTACTCTGTTTTAGAGGAAGTCACCACAATCGAGCGAGCCAGAGAGAGCTGTTTATCTCCTCAGCTCGTTAGCATAAGGACTAGCGAATGTAATGAATAGTTAACTTTCTCTAAAGTGTCCCAGTTGTGTGCACCTACCATAATTTCTCGAGTATAATGCGTCCTGAAGTACAATGCACACCCCCAAAGTTGACCTAAAAAATCTGGAAAACCCTTCTACCAATGTACAATGCACACCACCAATTTGCTGCTGCTACCCATATGCTCAAAATATTAGAAATTATCTGTATTTCTATTTTGCTAGGTTTGTACTTTTATTTTTTGTACTTGTATTGTTTTTCAAAAAATTGTCTGTCCAACAGCAAACAAATTTCTTCTCTTGGCCATCATTTTTTTTTTTTATATTAACTTCATCAATCTTGTTACAGACGCAGGCTTTGAAAGCATCTGTAGAGAATTTTATGAACATTAAAGAACAACCTTAGAAATGGAAGATCTGACAATGCATATGATTGTGTTGGGAAGCATCTTCATCAGTGGAAAAATTAAGTTTGCTTTTATTGAAGTAACTGTCAATGAATTGATATGAAGATACCATTCTACACATCTCCCCATAACATAGAATCAAACTCCATCCTCCAAGGTGACCAGACTCTCTCCCACAGAGCCGTGTCAGACTCTTGACCTGAACCCAGCTAACCATTTGGGATCACCAGTATGTTGTTCAAGCTAGAATGACGAAAACAAGTGCCTGACAAGCACCAATATCTGCTTATCCTGAGCTCTCTTTCATAAAATGGGGATTCAAACAATTGAAATTGTTCAAATTCAAATTAAGAAATGGGGATTCAGATTAAAACTATTGAAAGCCTCAGTCCACACTGAGCATGAAAACAGAGTGGTTTTATTCCCTACACTTTTCTTGGAGTTGACTGAGGCCGAATTTCATGTCAATTATCGATCCTCCATTTCTGAAAGTCCACTGAGACTAGCTGGATAAGCAAGAATCTTGAACCTTTTGACCTTTATCCATGCAAATAGCCTGCCAACGATGCTGAACAGTGACATACTGTAACTGTTTATAGTCACTGTGGTTTCCCTTATTTTTATATCAGGTCACAATCGTGGTATCGCGGATATCTTGTGGGACTTTACCAACATTTTTGAAGGAGTTTGTGCAATGGTTGAAGGAGAGCAGGTTTTCTATGCATAATATCTTCAGATGGGAAGTTATCACTTTCTGGTGTGTTGCCTGTTATAAGTGGATCTATAGTTTTGCTTCAAGGGATGGTGGCACAAGACTGATAGTTCCAAAATTCCAGCAATGGTTGTACTTGAGACATTGCTCCTGTGAGAGTAGAGCTTGGAATAGGGCTCACATTTTCTGTTTCTCTCAGTCAGTGATCGAATCTCCAGAGAGTGATTTTATTGGGGGAGTACTTGGCACTGAGTTGCCACCAGCGTTTTTTTTTGTGCCATTGTAAATGCCATAGATGATACCAGCTTCAGCATCATGTTGAATGTTTTCTCAATAATTGTTAGTACATTGACTTGCATTGTGCTGTGTCAGGTGCCTTCCCAAGAGTTTCTACTGTAGGTTACCTGCAGTTTGTTTTGCAAGCAGCTCTCTCTGCTTCAAGTGTAGGTTCTATTCTTGGGAATTGCACATCAAGCCATCCGTGGTGAGCATGTTCCCTCTTACCAAAAGTGGACAAAGCAGTATTGTAGATAGTATCCCTTAAAATGTTCCAACTGTCCATAGCATTTTTTTCAGACTGCTCTTCAAGATCTCAATTCAGATCAGAGAGACAAGATGGAGCTTTCTCAGACAGCAGCACTTTTGTGATGTTGATACAGAGTTGAGATCAGTCCGCACTTTATTGGCTTCCGATGGCCAGCTATTGCGGTTTCTTACCACATCCCAAAAACATGCATGGTGGGTGAATTGAAGATTCAGAATTGCCCATAGGTGTGATTGTGGTTGTGATTGGTTGTTTATATGTGCCCTGCAGTTGGCTGGCAACCACTTCAGGGTGTATGCTGCCTCTCGCCTAAAGATAGCTGGGATAGGCTCCAGGATGCCTGTGACCCTAGTGAGGATTAGCAGAACAGGAAATGAATGAATGAATAAAATGTAATCAAGTGTATGTAGTGCGATCTTTATGACAAAGATGGAATGAATCCTAGCCAGTACACTCCCACGACCTCACTAGCTCCGCTTTAATAGTGCAGGGGTCAATGTGTTAACAGCGGGGGATTTTAGCCCAAATTTACAACTCTTGTCTCCAGATCTGTGAAAGTGGGTTCGAATGCAGGGTTACCTGTTCCATTGTTGCTTTTTTCCTACATTTGTTGATAAAGCCAACAATGATTTTGCTTTCTAGCTCCATCAGACAGTAACTTTGTGTTTGTTTCTGTCATTGGCTGCTGGTTTAAGGCAATCCATCCTCAAACTGATTGAAATGTATGGAGCGTCCTCACAGAGAAAGCACTCTCTAAAAGCACATGCGGAGAATAAATCGACATGTCAGTGGTATTGATCATCTGCTCTCCCTTAACCTCTGTAGAGACATTATAGTGGTTAAAATTAATCCTTAATGCATCTTTAATCCAAGCAGACTGCCTGACACAGGTCTTTACTGTCATGTAGATACGGTATAAAAATCTCAACAGTGAATACAGCTAAGCCTTGTGCACTGGTGTAGAACTGTGTGGGTTATTCAAATTACTTCAATGTGTTTTATTAGCAACAGAGGTGGGATTTAGGGAATTTTGTGCCTTGCACAGGGCATCTCGACTGTAGTTAGGATGCAGGTGATCGTCTGTCTCACTTTGTTCAGTTATAAAAAGCGTTTTAATTTCAAATGATTGCAGTGTTTTTGTGTTTAAATCTTTTTTTCCTTATCAAACGACAAGAGGAAGTTTTGATAAAGGCAGTTGACCTGAGTTTAACTCCTGATCAAAGCCATCAGAGAGGTTTACCAGCCCCTCATACAATCTACACTGACTTTGACCTAAGTCACAGTGGTCATTGTTTCCAAAGCCCATTTGTCCCTGCAGCAGTACAAACAAGTGGCAGCCAAGCACTTCTTTACAAGTATTGATTTATTCATTCATTGTAAACTCAATGGCTCACAGTGACATATAATTCCTGTGCTGATATATAGCAGTGATTCTTACTCCCGTGGTTGATGCTCAATGTTAAAATGGTATCATAATCTGTATCCTAATTAATATTTTACATTTCCTGTATGTATTTATGTATCCATATTCTTCTCGCTCACTCAAGAGTTTATCTATCTATCTATCTATCTATCTATCTATCTATCTATCTATATCTATCTATCTATCTATCTATCTATCTATCTATCTATCTATCTATCTATCTATCTATCTATCTATCTATCTATCTATCTATCGAACATTCATTAATCACATTTTCGGCAGCACGGTGAAGTGACTGGTTGGAGCGTTTGCCTCACAGTTGTGAGGTCCCGGGTTCAATCTCAGCCCCGCCTGTGTGGAGTTTGCATGTTCTCCCCGTGACCGCGTGGGTTTTCTCCGGGCACTCCGGTTTTCTCCCACACCCCAAAAACATGCAACATTAATTGGACACTCTAAATTGCCCCTAGGTGTGATTGTGCGACTGTTGTCTGTCTCCGTGTGCCCTGGTTGGATGGCAACCAGTTCAGGGTGTACGCCGCCTCCTGCCCAGTGACAGCTTGGATTGGCTCCAGCATTCCCACGACACATGTGAGGACAACCGGCTAAGAAAATGGATGACTGGATGGATATTACAAACAGGAGCTTAATGAAAGTAAATACAGCCATGTATAAAACACAACATTTGTCTGTAAACATCAACTTTATGAAAGAAAATGCCCATCAACATAGTGAATGGTCAAGGATGGTACATCTCATTTGTTCTGCTTGACCATTGGTTAGTCATCCATGGTCGCAGATGGCAAAGAACCCGACAGTTGTGTTTTACTCTCTATTTACTCCCAGCATTTGTTCAGTAGTGTTAGGCCGCCAAGAAGTTATGGCAGTCACTACTTCGACTGTTAATAGTGCCTCACCGTGACATACCGCCTCTCTGCCACAGTGTTGAAAGGGCCAACTTTGAAATTAAACATGTGCCTCCCCATTTTGTAAGTGTTTGTCTGTATGTGTGTGTATGAATAGTGTCCTAGAAATTACAAAATGTCACTTTCATTGTAATTACTGGTACGAAAACATGGCTGTACTGTCCAACTCCTCCCTTAAAAAAGAAAAAAAACCTTTAATGGTGTCATTATCACAAGACTAACAAAGAATTAACATGTCACATAATTGAGCTGTGCAGCCGTCGAAGCCCATAATTAGCTAAGTTCTCGTCCATGTTCTAATTAAAATGCACCTTTGATATGATTCACAATTGGTGGAATACCCATTGGCTTTCACTGTTCACTTCAACACTAATTCTGAGATGGATCCTTAGATACCCAATGACCGTGAACAGGGCTGTTAGCTATGGCACATAGTGGAGTGATTTCATTCTCAGCACCCACTAGAAAGCAATCTAGGCCCATAATGGGAAACTCAAATAGCAAATCTGTGAGTATAAGCATGTCTTGAGAAGCCACGAGTCAGCAACAGGCTCACTTAACCATCAAGATAGTTTAACTGAAAGTCACAGGGGTGACAATGAAGTAGGCCCTTTCATCCTTTAGCAGAGGTTATTCGTTATTAGAGCCAGGTTTGTGGTAGTGTTAAATGGAATCGGAGCCTAATAAATAGTGTTAGAGGAGAAACAGAAACCAATTCATGGGAATTACAGCTGATTAAAGCAGCACAATGATAGGGAGAGAGAGAAAATAAAAAAAAAATGGATATTCAGCTCGAGGGTGAATATAATTCGAGCAACTATGCTGTGGTGGAATGAGAGTAAATTCTTCTTACATAGTGATGGCGCATCAAGCAGAATCTTTTGTAACTAGGCTGTAGGCCCTATAGTGTAAGTCACAAAAGATATAGTATAGTATAGGGGATTCCAGGCATTGGAACTGTTCAAATTTATTGTCATGGCTCATCCAATCTCATGACAGTGGTCACTCAAGCGCTGTTTCTTCTAATTAATCTAAAGGTCATAAAATACCTTACACATACATATGCTGTCACACTTTTAAGTATGCTTTTGTTGGAGTACAGGTCTCAGTCCTAGGAATGTAAAAGTAGATTGCCATGAAAGTAAAAGGCTGAGCCTTCTCCCTTCGACTCAAATTTGTCATTACACACCCTCAAACCAGACATGCACCCTGGGTGTAGCACCCTAAATTTTGGACAGCCATTGTAGAAGATTAAACAGAGATGTGAGATGTATCAACATTCATTCATCTATTCTCTGTACCTGTTAACCTCACTAGGGTCATGGGTGTGTTGGATCCCATCCCAGCCTTGTACATCCTAAGCGACTGGTCACCAGCCAGTAGCAGGGCACATACAGACCAACAACCATTCACACTCACATGTACAGACAATTTCAAGACTTGCATTAACATACAATGCATGTTTTTGGAATGTGGGAGAAAATTGAGTGCTCAAAAAAAAAAAAAAAAAATGACCATGGGGAAAACATGCCAGCTGTGAAACGGATGTGCTGAGCCACTTGGTCACTGTGGCAGCATGAATGAACAACAAAATAAAAAAATATACAATTCCGGGTTTAACATATTTCCGTACCCATCTCACACACACAATCGTTAAAGTCTGTCTACAGTGGACTAAAAACAGTATTTTACAAAGTGTGCTCTTGTGTCTGTTCATATTTCCAGCAAAATGTTTGTCTATGGAGAAGTTTCAAATTAGTTCTTCCTCCAGTGTGCGAGCGCAAATATTGACCTTTTATTTTAATTTATCCCATGTCTCTCCATCACATATGGAATATACATAGCCTCATAAAACAGATGAGGAGGCAGGGTGAAGACAGATTGCCGTAATTAAGACTTCATCACAAGATTAACAAAATAGAATACATATTGAAAATCACAAGACTTAATGAAGCCTGAACATTAATTTTACTGCAGCCCAATTCATTCGCTGCATATAGATTCACTTAATAATGAATCGCAAGTATTACAATGGTCATTGTGCTTTTCCCTCCCCCTGTTTGAAACTCATTAGTTGGAAAAGACAGGCAGCATAATGCTGATGCTGGTGAAATGATAATTAGTGCTGAAGATAGATTGTGTCAATGTAAGTGTAATTAATATTTCAGTGCGAGGTTTATTACTACAGAAGCAATCAGGCTCTTAATGAGGGACTTTTTAAATCATAGAATAACTCAAATATATAGCCAATGGGATTAAACTATGATTTTATGTCAAAGTTTGGGCGTTTTCTAGCTACTGCGATGCTCCTTTTCAACATTCACACACTATAGAGACAGATTGTGACACCTACATGACTAAACGTTGCAGCTTATTAAAGCTCATCTTTCAGCACATTATTATTTAAGTTTAGAAATATGAAAGTAATTTTTTAATGAACTTATTTAATCATCCTTACTTTTTCCTCTTTTGATGATGTTTACATTGTGATCTTTCCTTGCTTTGACAGCGTCCTCATTTTGTGTTTTTCTTTTTTTTTGGGTTAGGTTTGGTGGGTAGGTTGTTAGGGGGCAGCGGCTCTGACATAATTGCTATTGAAAATCAGCCCATCTACATTGTGTTCTGTTTGCTGCTACATATAGACATATCAACATGATGTACACTCAAAACAAATCACCATGTACTCATATAATGCACCTTTCAGATTCTTATACTTTAGAAGAAGGAAATGCCAAACTGCGACTAAATCTGGTATTGATCAGTATTGTTTTGCACCAGCTCATCACATTAAAATAACTCGGACCAGAGGCTGAACAATTAGGTGTTATCCAAGTGCAGAATCTTGACTGCACATTGAGATGTAATTAGTTCTGTTTTGACATTTGGCTGATTGTTCAGAAGGCCTTTCAAAATGTATTCAAAGTAATTGTTTACATGACTTCCACACATTTCACCCCTAACCAGTGCAAATTATATTAGAGCAACTCCTTTCAGACCGTAATCACACCTTCCTGTAAGTGAATAATAAAATGTGTTCCCCTCCAAACGGCTGAAAAAAAATATCACCTCACAGAAGTGAGAATCTCTTTGCACCTTGTGTTGTCTAAAAATACTCGTTGTATCCGAAATGTTGAGGGAATGAGTTGTTGTCTTTTATAAGTTTCCCCTTTTTTCTGTTTTGCCAGCTTTCTGTGAAGAGGGGTGCAGGAGCGGCGGGACTTGTGTGTCACCCAACACATGTGTTTGCCGTTCAGGATTCACAGGACAATATTGTGAGACAGGTAAGACAGAGGATGATCTTTGACACAAGAGCCTCAGCTGACCCAATGGGCAATTCAGTCAGAGGTGACGTCTCACTCATGCTCTATTGGATGACATTCTCAACAGTCACTCAGAGATGGTAAAATACAGCATTATTGAGCAACACATTATGTCATCATAATTTGTTACATTACTGATAGAAAATGTGTGCCGGCAATTAAATTAGTTACTTTAGGAAATTTTAATATTGAAATTTTTAATTACATTTGAAACATCCCAGTAAATGCTGATATTTATTGAGCAATTTGCAGGTCGAAATCACTAATTATCCCACTGAAATGTCACTTAGTCTAATCACAAAGCAGCAAATATGACTGGAATGTCATTTTTCATCATACAACACAAAGCCCTGGTTTCATATACAAAAATAACGCTCACATTCAAATTCATTTGACATATCACTTAGGCACAGACTTAGGACAATGCAAGACAAGAGCAACTTTTACCTTGTATAACTTCAATTATTTTACGAAATGGTGCCTCAAATCATGCTGGGAACATCCTCCGTCCAAGCCAGTGCTACACAACGACGGTGGACAGACCATTCCCAGTCCCCTTTGTGATTGTACCCAAATGTCTGCAACCGTAGCCTATGCAGCACAATGCGCAGGCATTCTTGTTAATTTGGTTTTCAACATCAAAAAACAGTTGTGAAATCTGAGGACACATTGAAGGCATTCTCCCTCCGCGCTTGTGCAGTGTAAAAAAATGGTGGGGGAGCACACATGGACAACAGCTTGGCCCCTATTTGGAAGTTCTGATGTAGCAGTCTACAAGGAGGGAACAGAGACAATTTTCCTGCTGATAGATGGGAAATCGACTACACCTTGGCAATATGTATTTGTCATTGTTGTAAAAGAAAGCCCTGGACTTTGTTTGCTTGCACATTGCATCACATTGCAGCAAATGACCTCGTGACAAGCCACGCTGTGATACGAGATTGTTTTCTACGCTCCCATCCTCTCAGCACATACGCAATGCATGGGTTCATCAACGGCACACTACGCAATAAGTGCAGTGTGAAAAAAACCTTTGCAGAACCTGTAACGTCTGTTAGCTTTATATATTATTCAGTTGCCCGATTTGATATTTGAATTTTATGTAGCAAGTGTTTTGATGTACTGTAAGTCCTGCTCCAAATCTGCATTGCTGAAAGATTTGAACACTAGCCGGTCTTAATTTGTTTTTTTTTTTAACATATAAGCTCTATTGGCGGCATACATTTATAAAATGTGAGGTTTTTTTTTCCATTTTCCCGTATAACTATGTACCATGCACACTATTTACTTTTGACAATTTTGGATGGTAAAAATGTGCATTACATTTCCCTATCATTGTAATCACTTGTAATTACAATAATAGTGAAATTCTGCTTCACTGTATTTGCTTTGTACTGTGTGCTCTCCTACTACTACTTCCACTGAGTTTATTACACTACGAAGACAAGATAGTTACTGTTCAAACTGATGAAGGCTACTTTTTTTTTTTAACAAATATTTTCTCATTTTGAATTTACTAACTGGGACACGTTCCTTAAAAGATGAGAAAGGGGCAAAAAAAATGAGTGGGAAAGTTGAGGATTGCTCAGAAAAACACCTGGAGAACATTCCATAAATGAACACATTAATTGAAAACAACCTAGTGTGATGATTGTCGATAAAAAGCACATTTTTAAAAGGTTCAGTTGTTCATAAGCAAGCACCTTGTGAACAATTGCATGGGCAAGTAGTCCAACAGTTTAAGAACAAAGTTTCTCAATGTACCATTGCAAGGAATTTTGTGATTTCATTATCTATGATCCAAATATCAACAAAAGAAAAATCTGACACTCTATAAAAATAATTCTCGTAAATAGCAAGTCGTAATTTCCTGGAAAGCACTGCTTTCAAAACCAACATTGTGTTAAGGATATTGCCACGTGTAATCAGGACCACTTCAAAAACCTCTGCCATGTAAAACGAAAGCTACAGCAGATATCACCAGCAACCAGAAATGCCACCAGCTTCTCTGGGCCCAACCTCATCCTCTCGAATGGACTGACTGTGTGGGGACGAATATAAACGGCATCCTCAAAAAAGCCCTGGAAAGGACATATTTCTTGCGGGTTCTGAGGAAGCACGACCATTCACAAGAGCTGCTGATACAGTTCTACACTGCGGTTATCCAATCAGTACTGTGTACTTCTATCACAGTCTGTTTTGGGGCCGCCACAAAAAAGAACAAACTCAGACTGCAACAGACTATTAAAACCGCTTAACGGATTGTTGGCACTATGCTACCCGTATCGAGGACTTGCACGCAACCCGAACTAGGTCCAGAGCAGGCAGGAGCCTTTCGGACCCTCCACATCCTGGCCAGCAGCTTTTCCAGCTTCTTATGTCAGGAAAGCGCTACAGATAAATGAAAGTCAAAAGTAGCAGGCATTCGAATAGTTTTTTCCCTCTGGCAATTAAGTAATTAAATTATTGAAAAGCGAACCCACTATTTTTCTGCCTTGTGCCATGTTAGGACACGGACTCACATCCTGCTGGTCCAATAAGTATTAGTAAGTATATATATATATATATATATATATATATATATATATATATATATACATTTTGTAAACTGCACGATTCGTCACTTAAACTGTTTCCTTATGCACAATTGACATTGCACTGGTCTATAACGAGAATTACAAATGGATAATGGCACCCTGTACAAGCTTAACACAATGTGGGACGTTGACACACTTATCGCTTACCTGTTTTAAATGAAGATTTTACATCTTGCACGTCTTATAAGGAAAAGTTCAGAAATGTCTCTTGATCTTTGTTCTTGTTGCTTTGTTGTTCCTTTTTCTTTGTTCTGAATGCCGTACCAGGGCAGGGTGTTTTTACACACTTGGCCATTGAAGTTGATTATGATGCTAAAGCTGAAATCCACATTTCAAATTGTTTGAAATCATGGATGACATTGTGTCCTGCAGACTAACAAGAAAAAGAACAATCTGGATTTCTACCACCCAAATGCAATAAACTCTGATGTTATGGTTATGCGTTACTGTCCACGGCATGGGAAACGACCATATCAGCAAAGGCACTATTCATGCTGTAAGGTACATACAGGTTTTGGCGGAACATATGCTGCCATCCAAGCAAAATATTTTCCAGGGACATCTCTGCTTATTTCAGAGACTATCCCAAATCATATTCTCAACATTACGACACTCTGGCTTTGCAGTAAAAGAGTGCGAGTAATATAAAATATACCAATAGAGATCCCAGACTATTTAGCAACTGATATTATCCATTAAACAAGAATGGAGATAATTAGAAGTACAAAGTTCCAACAATTCATGTCCTCACTTCCCAAACGCTTAATTAGTGATGTTGAAAGGAAAATTGATGTAACAGTATGGTAAACATCCCCCTGTCTCTTTTGAAACATGTTTCAGGCATCAAATTGAATGTGAGTAAATATTTGCAAAAAATATATATATATTAAAGTTCAACAGTTTGAATATTTAGTATCTTGTATTATCATGTCATACCTTACCTGTAGTTTAATCAACTGAATATAATGTAAAAAGGATTTGCTAATCACTGTGTATGTGAGTGTGAATGGTTATTTGTGGCGTGCAATAAGCTAGCAAATGATTCATGGTGTAACCGCCCTTCTGCCCGACAATACTGCAGCTGGGATTGGCTCCAGCACTTCCGCGACCCTTGTCAGAAGATGTGGCTCAGAAAATCGATGGATGTTTTCTGTTTTAATTTACATTTTATACAATGTCCCAACTTAATTGTGGTTGGGGTTTGGGGTACGTACATTTACAAAATAATTTTCCCAACACTAAATGCATAGCTCGTATTTTGCGATACCTTGAATTGACTTTACAAACACCATATGGAAACATTTTTTAGCACATGAGGAAGCTACATCTTTCAGACATTGAAATGGAAGAAAATTGTTTTTTTTTTTGGTACAGGAACTTTTTGTTTGTTGGCTCAGAAGGCCCGGCTCCCAATCTCTACCATAGTAAACCAAAAATGTGATTGCGCTGAGTTTAAGAGTCTTCCTGGGGAAAATTCATACTGGAATAGAAACATTCTTTCTTAAAGTGTTTCCACGGAGAGGAACTCATAGAAGTAAACATTCATCTGCCTTCGGTCTGCCTTCCTTTGGATCATTCTGTCCTCTACTTCCATTGATTATTTTTTTTTATGGTCTTTTACTTTCTTCCTTCCCTGTTAGTTTCTTTCCATCCTGCATTTTCTTTACCCCTTCATCCTCACAAGGGTCACAAGCATGTTGGAGCCTATCCCAGCTATCTACAGCCAAGAGGGATTGTACACCTAGAACTGGTCGCCAACCAATCGCAGGCTACATAGATACAAACAACCATCCGTGCGTACATACTCACCTCAGGGGAATCTAGTCTTCGATCAACCTACCATACATGTTTTTGGGATGTGGGAGGAATCCACAGAACCCAGAGAATACTCTACACAGGCGGGACCAGGATTTTAACCCCAGTCCTCAGAATTGTGAGGCAGACGTCCTCACTGTCCCTCAACCATACTGCTGTTAGTCTGTTTTTGCTTTTTTTTTTTCAATATGATATACAGTATATATATTGCAATTTACTCTGCCTCCACCCCCACCCTTTTTGTCAGAAAACCAATGTAATCAACATTTATTGAGTGGCACAATGTGCTACTCCGAGACCTAATCCCTCGGGGGCGTGCTCCGACACCGACACTACCACATTCTCATGTCCTCCCGATGCAGTTGAAGT